>NC_141095.1:12906651-13059151 GCF_041138505.1 Cibotium barometz | reverse complement strand
GAGATCCCATCGCTTTCCCATACAGCCTGGGACCCGGATGAGGGGCTTACTTTCTGTGGTGGCTCCCCTATGCATGCGAGCTACTCTGCCCTTATTTCTCCACTATAGTCTCATCCAACTAGTTCATACAATTTGTGATGTCATTCCAGTTGGATGGCTCTACTGCTCCCGCTTGTTAAGCAGCTTGGATTTAACTCCTCATATGTCTGAGGGTTGTCTCTTTGCAAAAGCATGTGCTTCTTTGCCCCTTCTCTTCTTAGAGCCTTTTCTACTTCACTTCTTTTTCTGTCTTCTCTCTTTTCGCTCATCCTTGAAAGTCTTTGATCATTTTCTTTGTTTTGCACTTCCCGCGGCATGAGCTTTCCTCATGGCTTCCATCTGTTCATGTCTCTACCGAGCTCAACCTTGGATGACTTTAACTCTTTTGCATACGTCTTTCTCAAATCATCCATATGCTCCTCTTACTTCTTTAGATCGGCATGAGCTATTATCAGAGTGACATTTAGCTCATTGATCGTCATTCTGCCCTCTTTTCCTCTTGTCACACTAGTTGTTGTAATTCTTGCTTCCCTCTTTTTTAGAGCTTTGATTGTTTCCCCATCCTACCTTTGTTGCTCCTTGTATTCTTCCACTAAATCGTTATATTCTTCAATCTAAGCCCTCAAGGTAGCTTCATCATTGGCCCTTTTCTCTAGCTTTTTAGTTGTTGCCACCCAAGCATGCTCTCATAGCTCATCATCGGGGATTATGTCCATTTGATGACCCTTTGTAGGTACTAGCTCCTTCCCCTTCCCCTCTGACTCCTCAGCAGGTCTCTTGCCATCACCCTTTAAAAGTGTGAAATGCTTTTTCTAGGCCTCTACCTCTATTTTTAGCTGCTCAATCTACACCTGCAGCTCCTTTTCTTTATTGGCCTCCGCTGTGTCCTACCTCTATGCCCCTTTGGCTATGTTCGACGGTCCCTCTGCTCCTGTCAGGTGCGTTCTTGTTGGCTTTGCAATGTCTGGATTTCTAGGCCCTCCATCCAAATTCTTGTCTTGATTCTCAAGAGGAGTTATTTCCCTATAGGTAGGTGTGGGGGCTTGCATTGCCACTGTAAACTTTCTTTAGTATTCTCCCCATACCACCTTTAGGTCCTCTATTGCATGATTCTCCCATTGCTCCATTTTTTCTACCTCCAACTCGTAGACTTCTCAGAATTCTTTGGTGTCCAAAATTGCTGGGCTTCTGCCTTGACCATCTCCACTTTGTCCTTGTCCGCCGCCCTGACCTATACTTCTCTTATAACCTTTGAGTTCTCTTTTCTGATCATGTTGATTCGGCCTTCATCACTTGCTTGGCATATAATGGCCTTGTCCACCTCATCTTGTAGCTGCCTGTTGTCTATTTTGTCTAGGCTAGGGCTTCTCTCATGATGGTCATTTCGTCTCTTGTTTCTTCATTCACCTTTTGGAGCCTTGTTATCTGCCTATGCATCTCCTCCTTATGGCCTACCTCCACTCTTCTTCTTCCTAGCATCTATTGGAGTGGTTCCTGCTAACTTCTCAATTCTTGGATGGTGGCCTCCTTTTCCCTGACCTCTACCTGTGTTGCATGGTTATCTCTTTCACTTCATCTGTCGTCATGCACCTTTGAAGGTAGTTGAGACTCCCCTGTACTACCCAGCCTACGTCAATGGTTTTTGGAAAAATTTCAAGGTAGGGTTTAGAGGGCTCAGCCTGTGGTTTCTCATGGTGGATGGGTTTGTGATCACAATTCCCTTCCATTCTTGTCCAAAGTGTAGGTTCTTAATGGCCTTTGCTAGGTGGAAATTGTGATCGATCAGTTGGTCTTATTCTTGTGTAACTAGAATTTCTTTCATCTTGAGTATACAAAATTCTGCATCTTGATGAGCTCTCTGCACTTCTTGTGTTTAGGGCCTTGTCCACCCCCCTTCTTTGAGTTCTCCATCCGTGGAAAAGCCCCCTAAGACAAATTGTATAGGCTTATTGGGAGCATACCTGGGCTCGTAAGCCCTTTTCTTGTTGCTCACCCACACATGCCCTAGCCTAGACTCCTCGTCTGCATGACGGAACTGCACCTCGATGGGCTTAGCATCTAGGAACTTTTTTCTTGCTCTCTCCATTGCATCAATAGCCATTCCTACCGCAAAGGCACGCGGCTCACTCTACTCTGGGGCAATGGCTTCATCCTCAAAAATAGTTTGCTCTTGCTCTCTTGACCTTTTCTTTCCCCCTTCACACCATTTCCACCCATAAGGTGGTTTGCCTGTTGGTTCCAAAATGGGTCTTGTCCTTTCTCTTTCTGACAAGAGACTCAGTTGGCAAGGGGCACTAGCAGTCCTACTCTGTGCGTGAGTTGTTGCCTCCTCACCCGAGTCCACAAGTCTGCGAGCTATTGTCACAGTGACATTTAGCTCATTGATCATCATTCTGCCCTCTTTTCCTCTTGTCACACTGGTTGTTGTAATTCCTGCTTCTCTCTTTTTTAGAGCTTTGATTGTTTCCCCATCCTACTTTTGTTGCTCCTTATATTCTTCCACTAAATCGTTATATTCTTCAATGTAAGCCCTCAAGGTAGCTTCATCGTTGGCCCTTTTCTCTAGCTTTTTAGTTGCCACCCAAGCATGCTCTCGTAGCTCATCATCGGGGATTATGTCCATTTGATGACCCTTTGTAGATTACTAGCTCCTTCCCCTTCCCCTCTGACTCCTCAGCAGGTTTCTTGCCATCACCCTTTAAAAGTGTGAAACGCTTTTTCCAGGCCTCTACCTCTATTTTTAGCTGCTCAATCTACTCCTGCAGCTCCTTTTCTTTATTGGCCTCTGTTGTGTCCTGCCTCCATGCCCCTTTGGCTATGTTTGACGGTCCCACTGCTCCTGTCAGGTGCGTTCTTGTTGGCTTTGCAATGTCTAGATTTATAGGCCCTCCATCCAAATTCCTATCTTGATTCTCAAGAGGAGTTATTTCCCTACAAGTAGGTGTGGGGGCTTGCATTGCCACTGTCAACTTTCTTTAGTGTTCTCCCCATACCACCTTTAGGTCCTCTATTGCATGATTCTCCTGTTGCTCCATTTTTTCTACCTCCAACTCGTAGACTTCTCAGAATTCTTTGGTGTCCAAAATTGTTGGGCTTCTGCCTTGACCATCTCCACTTTGTCCTTGTCCGCCCTGACCTGTACTTCTCTTATAACCTTTGAGTTCTCTTCTCTGATCATGTTGATTTGGCCTTCATCCCATTGCTTGGCTTATAATGGCCTTGTCCACCTCATCTTGTAGCTGCCTGTTTGTCTATTTTATCTAGGCCAGGGCTTCTCTCATCATTGTCATTTCTTCTCTTGTTTCTTCATTCGCCTTTTGGAGCCTTGTTATCTGCCTATGCATCTCCTCCCATATGGCCTACCTCCACTCTTCTTCTTCCTAGCATCTCCTGGAGTGGTTCCTGCTAACTTCTCAATTCTTGGATGGTGGCCTCCTTTTCCCTGACCTCTACTTGTTGCATGGTTATCTCTTTTAGTTCATCTATCGTCATGCACCTTTGGAAGGTAGTTGAGACTCCCCTGTGTACTACCCACAATGGTTTTTGGAAAAATTTCAAGGTAGGGTTTAAAGGGCTCAGCCTGTGGTTTCTCAAGGTGGATGGGTTTTGTGATCACAATCCCCTTCTGTTCTTGTCCAAAGTGCAGGTGTTCTATGCTGGCAGTTTCTTGTTGTGTCTACAGGCACTGTGTTGAAGGGGCTTCATGTTGTTGTTCCTCAAGCTTCTGTGATGACAGGATGGAATTACTCATACCGAAAAGGTCCTCCTTGAGCTGTTTGCTGCTCTTCTCCTCTCCTCCTGTTTATCCTTTCTTCCCCTTCTTCCTTTCTACAAACTCAAATCCCCACTTCTTTCTAGACTGTGTATGTCTTGCACTCCCCTCTTCTTGGGTCTTTGCAAAGCACATTCTTTCAGTTATATGTCGTTGTTATGGCCTGCCTTCTAGCAGGAGTGTCTGCGGGAATTCTCCACATGCCATCATCCGATCGATGTGAGGAATGCTATGACATGAGCTCTGCTATGGTTGAACATGTGTTTGATGCGAGAAATTATAGGAAAGTGTCGCAAGACTTTACGAGGTACATCAAAATTCTTCACATCTGTTCTGTTCTATACCTTGCTTCACCACAAGTGGGACAATGTCGAGCCTCCTTATGCGTCCCACGAAAGAGAATGCAATCACTGATGCATGCATGTATGCGATCATAATCCTTTCCTCCAAGAGATGTCACATAGCACCTCGCTATGTCTCTTGAGGTGGGTAGTCTATTTCCCTTTGGAAGCATGTTTGATAATAGCCTGCATCCAATATCATCAATTAGTCCTAAATCCTAAACCTTAAACCACTAATTCAAATTTGCAAGTTAGAATGCTTACTTCAATAATGCGTCAAGACTTGCATTGCTCCATCCATAAACTGTTTGTATATTGAGTAGTTCAAGTGAAGCACGTAAAATAGAGAATGTGCACCCTTCAAAAACCGGTGTCAATGAAGCCTTGTAAAGATGCTCTTGTTCCATATCATCGTAGTCCATACCTTTGGGATCATTCTTAAAAAGATTCCGCACCATATCATCAAACACTTCCTCTTCCACAACTTCGTGGGGTGCAGGGCTATTGTCATCCCTTTCCCACTCATCTCTGACAATAGATCCCGAAGCTCCAGCATCATCTCGTCGACGCTTTGCGTGCTCTCGCCACACGTAGGGCACCATGTTAGGGTGTGGTACTGCATCCTACTTCAATTAGAGTTTATATATTACAACTCCATTAATTTAATTTGGATACCATGAGTCATTTGAATACCATCAATTTACATCTACTCACCTCTAAACCTGTTTGATTCCATTCTCCATACATGGAGATGTGATTCAAGGTAATTCGACGTGCTCGTACAATGCATCCTTGACATCGATTACACATACATTTGATCCGTTGTCCCAACCACACATCGCGATTACGATGACGCATTGTCTCATCTTCCCCAGAACTGCTTGAGGAGGTTGATGACATCCTATGTACAAACTAGAAATCACAAAATCATAATATATTTTTAATGAAAGTATAAAAATCGCGTGTATTAACGCGGCTATTTCCTAAAAATTACGTGTATTAATACGGCTCTTTCCTAAAAAATGCGTGCATTAGCGCAGGTACTTCCTGAAAATCACGTGTATAAACGCGGCTAGATCCTTAAAATCACGTGTATAAACGCCGCTAATTTATCATACACGCGAAAATACACGCGTTTCTACACGCGACGACCTGTTTAAACTAAAAATAACCCGCCTTCCCCAAATAAACATTTTGAACTAACATATCTGCTCTCTTTCGTTTTCGCCTCTTCCAACAGACACTAAACCTAAGTGCAAGGAGGGAGCAGAGAAGGAGCACACACGGGTGAAGGAAACCGACCAAGAAAGAAGACTCACTTTTTCAGAGGTGAGTCAGTTTGTCCTTTGCCTTGTCTCCTTCCTCAGATTTGTCCTCAGATTTGTTTATGCTATTTTCTCTTTGCTTTTTGGGTTTGTCTTCGTCCTTTTGCTTCTCGGGTTGCAATTTTGGGTGAACGATTCTGACAGGGGCGACAGTGGGCCTTTTATAAGGACACATTGTCGGAGGTCGCTCGCTTTCAAAATTTTTTTTGCGCAGGTCGCGTGTAAAAAACGTGTATATCTGCGTGTATCCTATCTGCACAGACTGTTCACATGGATATACACGCGTTTCTGGACGGGTGTATACACGCGTTTCTGGACGGGTGTATACACGCGTTTTTGGACGGGTGTATATACGAGACAGTGTTTCCTGTTTCTATGGTTTTTGTAGGCTGATTGGTGACTTGGATGATGATATTTGTGTGAGTCAAGAGACAGCCCATGATGTACATGAGGATTATTTTTGCAGATTCTTTATGGATATTCCAGGTTCTTCATCCGATCCATTTGCATACAGTAATTGGCTGATGGAGATGCTAAATCATTTTGGGTGCCATCCTAGTCCAGTTGAGCTTACAGAGTACATGTATGCCCATCCCCCTCCTTCCATGCCTCGTGTCTATACCCCTACCGCGAGTATCCAGGGCACTCCACTGCCGTCTATGCCTACGAGTCCGACGAGACGGCATGCAGCTTTTCCTCTTCCACGCCCATCGAGGAGACATACCTCGTTCGAGACACACTCACGCACACCCTCCCAAGCACCGTCACGTCAGGGCGGCTCACAGCCACCATCACGTACTCCCTCAGAGCCACCGTCACGTCAGGGCTCACAGCCACTGTCACGTAGACAATCCCCGAGTCGTGACTCCACCCGCAACAGTAGGAAGAGTGGGAGTAGAGGATGCGGCGGGTGCTTTGGTGGGGGAGGTAGTAGGGCACGCGGTGAGAGAGGAGATAGAGGGAGAAGAGTTAGAGGAGACAGTTTGGAAGAGGAGGAGATGAGAGAGGTGGAGGGAGTGATCTGCTATGATGTGACGGATAGGGACGGGATAGCGATGGATGTGAGGGGGAAAGAGGTAATGGAGTACATGCGTGGGGTAGTATCAAACTTGTATAGAAATTGTTTTATTAAATTTAAAGATCAAAATAGCCGATTAGTTGGGGAGGTGATAGAGGCAGTACATAGTCGGTACCCCAATCCCCCACATGCTACATTCTCGGATGTATGGGGAAGGACACGAATAAGGGAGATCTTAAGTAATAAAAGATCTCACCTTAAAAAACTCGCATACGATGATGGGCTAAATGTAGTTGCGGGTGGCTATCCTGCCGAGAAACCTACCACCACTGCGCACAAACGCGAGTGGAAGGAGACAAAGAAACGAGTAGAGGGTGGCGTGAAGAGCATGCAGCATGTGGAGGCACGACGGATCCAGATGGAGACCATTGGATCTTCGCATTTCGGATCTGGCGGCGTCGAGTCATGGGAGGCAGAGTTTGTAAGTATCTTGCCACTTTATTTGATTGTTTACTTAATTCATTGATTCTATGATTGTTTTAATCTTATAAATTGTGTTGATTATGATACAGCGACGGGTTACGGGAAGGAAGCCCACAACCCACGATACTGCGTATGCTCGTCGGCATAGCAGACGTGACACGTGGGCCATCTTCAGAGCCGAGGGACGTATTACGGACGTGCAGTTTGAGATGGCCATGAGACCATATGGTCAACAGGTACTTGAAAACTCTAAACGAATGATTTTGGTTTATTAAATTATATATATATATACTTATATACTATATATTACTTGAACAGGCACAAGCTGCTGATGATCCACCCGCCACTGCAGAGGGTGGACATGAGCACTACTCATCGGACTTTCCGACCGATGTGAGCTCATCTGAGCATGGGGGGAGCACCGAGTCATCATCTGGGTCTGAGTAGTACTCAGACTTATAGTATCACATTCCATATTGAGGATATGGTTGTATATATTTTTTTGTAAACTGAAGCCATGGGCTACTTCGACATATGGACTCCCTTGTATATGTGTGGAAAATTTTGATAGTAATATTGAATCATGAATCGATAGTATTGCATTCATGTCTGTCTTGAATCGTGTATTGACAATGTATGCATTCATGTCATTCTTGTCTTAATCTTCCTCGTGGATATGTTCTTCGTGGATGGTCCAATGCACAAAAAAAAACAATCCAGAGTGTTATTGGGTGCTGGAATGCTGGAACAGCATTCACCAAATAGCACTCTCTGGATTTTTTTTTTTGCTCTCTGTTCGCGTGTATAAACGCGTCAAAATTGCGAAAAGTCGCGTGTATATACGCGAATAATCTGTAAAACACGCGTGTATAAACGCGTCAAATCTGAGAAATACACGTGTATAAGCGCATCTAAAGTCACAAAACGCATGTGTAGACGCTTGTATCAGTGCGTCTAAATGTAGCTGAACTGACAGAATGCGTGTATACGCCCGTGTATCAGCGCGTCTGAACAGTCCTATACACGCGCCTTTATACGCATGTCTCTGGCCGCCGCGATGATACACGCGCTGATACACGGGCCTGCTACTTTTTTTCACAAGTCATTTTTAGCGGCTAGGAGCGCGGGTATGAGCCCGCCGATCCCTTGTAGTGGAAGGTCAGGGTGACAGAAGTAGGTTTTTGGGAAGAACTATTAGTGGTCAGTAGGTTTTTGGGAAGAACTATTAGTGGTCAGGAAAAGGATAAATGGGATTTACTTAAGGTCGGTAAGGACCTGTCTGACCTCTCAGCGAAGACTTGATTCGAGTTATTACACACATCACGATTTATTTTAAGCTCTTGCACATCAAACTAGGAAAGAGAGGCCCTAAAACTTAGGACCCGGCCTGGCTGCTGCTTTTGCCGAACGCCATTTAATCATCATGAGACAGAGGACAACACTTTAGGCATTGTCTGGCCGTTCTGCTTACTCTACTAGTTAGATGTGTTGTGGAAGTCTAGCAGCGTCCGGCCTGCCTTCTTCAAGCGTTTCTCCCGACGATCTCTGCAGTTAATAATTAGACGTGAGAAAGGTTATTAGCAGGAAGCTGGCAGGGCAAATTGACAGACAGTGGTCAGGAGACGCTAATAAAATTAAAACATTCCTAAGTAATTAAACTTGCAGTGCTCAGCGTTTGCTGATCGCACCACCATAATAAATTATCTGTTTCAAGTAGGTAGGCGAATCAGAGAAGCCTACGACGAGAACCGCGATACGTCGCCAATATTCATGCAGAACGAGCTCATAGAGATGAGAGACGCATTAAGGTAGTGCTGGTAATTTGGCCGGAGCATTAAATTAGAGCAAGAGTACTACTCGAGAGCTGGGGGGACCGGCTTTGAAAGAGCAGCAAATTAAAGACAAAGACTAGTAGAGGGGGTGGTCTAGTGTCCTGACCCGAGCAGTAGCCAAACCTCCTGAATATCAAGTTGATGAAAATACGGACAGGAGTCTCGGAGTCCCCAGACATCCTTCGTAGGTCCGAGCACCTTTATGAGCTGGAACAATGCGCTGGAAGCCGGTTGCGATCCACTGAGAACAGCCACATTCCACCAGTTAGAGTATAGTCAAATGTAACACTCCATATAAGAAATAAGATACTCCGTAGGTTGTAGCCACGGTTACTCCATGGTCTGGAACGTAATAAGTTCGAAATAAAGGTCGACAACAACAACTCAACCGATACTTTAAAAACCCAACCGAGAGGCTCAATTTTCACCAGGCCTTTTAAAGGCATCCACAATATGGACACTCAACATGCAAAAGATTTATGTACATGTCCTTCCAGCCAGACAGCTTGGGGCCTTTCAAAATTGATGGGTTTGGTGAAATATCTAGCAAGTCTCTTTTTTCTTTCTATTTTAGTGTAATCTTTGATGGGTATTTTGGAATTTTGCAAGTATTTTTGCATCATGATCATCACCACAATCAATAATATCATCATCCCCAACAACATCATCATGTCGTGCGTTTATGCATGCGACACCTTCACCTACATTGGGGTAGGTGGTAACTCATACTCTATATCTTTCATTTACTCATCTAGATGTGCATCTTGCACTTCCATCTCTTCGATAAAAGCTCCTCAATGTCTTCATCTTGGAAAAAAGCCTTTGAATGAGAAGCAACTTGTAAGAGATAACACCACTTCCTAGCATGCATGTCCAATCAAAGCACAGCCTATCAACAAGGAGGGGGACCGAGTATTGAGCATGAACATATAATGTAAATAATGGTGTACATGTCCAATTGAAGCACAATCTATTAACCAGGAGGGGGATTGAGTGTTAAGCATGAATATATGATGTAAATAATGGTGTACATGTTTAAAATGTTGAAGTAGTATGAGGAGTCCTTATCCTATTACTAGAACTTCATTGAGTCTATTGCCATGATCACACTTCGATGCCTTCTCACAGTTGCTCGAGAAACACAGCACAACACATTGGACATCCAATAAGAAATTTCCAACCTCAATGCTATTCTCAATCATGTCATTATAATCAAGCATTCTCCCATCCACTTGTCCAAAACTTTCCATGACCATAATCTTGTGCATTTCTCTCAAAGCATTAAGCACTAATCTTAATGCATTGTGCATTAATGCATAAATGCTTGAATGAATAATGCATGAAAGTATAAGCATTAAGCTTAATGCATGAACACATAAGCTTAAGCATGCATAATGCATTAAGCCTATGCAATAAGCTTAATGCATTCATGTATTCATAAGCTTAATGTATGAATGCATAATGCAATAAGATTAATGCATCATGCATAAGATTAATGCCTTGTGCTTAATGCATGCATAATTACTAGAGGCAAAACTTATGTGAGAAAAAATTCGTGGCACCCAAAGAAAATAACAAAGATTAACGTCAAGGGGCTTACCTCTTATGCTTTTTAGAAGCTTGTACGTGGTTGATATCCCTTAGAGAAGATTGCCTTAAAAAGATAAGTAAAGTTTTTATTTATAAAAAACTATTAATATAACTAGTTAAGCATTCAAGGGAGCATACAAGCATACAAGAGAGCAAGCAAGCAAACAAGAGAAAAAATCATACTCCGGGGGGCCGGGGGGGGGGGGGGGGGAGTGGGGGGGTCACTCATAAATATGTAAGCGTAGCACGTGGGTTCAATAGAGAGGATTTTTAAAATCCCTTTCTTACGCATTTATTATCACAGGAGGCAAGCAAGCATCCTTAGAGGGCGTCACTCATATGTAAGCGTAGCACGTTCAATAGAAAGGATTTTTAAATCCTTTTTTAACACATTTCTTATACACACAAGGGTACCATTTAAAGGGGGTATTCTCAGATTGAAAAGAAGAAAAAAAGTTTAATTCATGAAAAGTTCAGAGATAAGGGCTCTTTAAAATAGGCTTTGAACGCATGTGATACAGAGGGTTTACTTAAGATAAACCCCCCCGAGCAATAAGGATATGACACAACAAGCTTTACATTTGTTGAGGCAAGCCTAAAACCCTAGAAATTAGAGCACTTTGAAAAAAAAAAGATTAAAGAAAAAAAAGAAGATAAGGATATGGTACATAGATTGATATGCTTGCTTGTGATGCTTGTAGAGGATGGGCTTTGCTTCATTGTGAATGGAGAGGAGGGTTTGTTGTGAAGGATGTAGGGTTTTAAAGGTGAAAGTTTTTCTTGCGAGAAGGTAGCAAGGTAGAAGAGCAGGAGGGATTGTGAGGGAAAAGAGGAGAAGGGCTTGTGAGGCTTCTGAATGGAGAAGAGGAGAAGGGCTTATGAAATTAAGGGAGGTATTTTTAAGGGAGAAGGGCTTGTGAATGGCAAGGGAGGTATTGTGAAGGGCTTGTGAAGGGCAAGGGAGGATAAGAGATTAGGTAGCCTTCACCATGGCCCGTTTAGTGCAATAGTAAACTCAACAATAACAAAGCACACGATATAGCGCACGGGAGGGAGGTATTCAATATTTTTTCCAAGTGGGTCGCAGCTATACGTCCGACTATACACATGGCTCAACCTGGGTAGCCTCGTGGGCAGCCTCCTCATACTCTAGTGCGTCGCAGCTATACGTCCGACTATGCACATGGCTCAACCTGGGTAGCCTCCTCATACTCTAGTGGATTATATGAAGAAGGGATTTTTTCTCTTTCTGCTACTGCTTCTCCAGTGCTCCATTCTCATGTGTTGACACTTGCATGTGGTTGCATTTTGGGTGGAAACATACTATTTCCCTCCGGTGTCTATGTGAAAATGAAAATTGTGTGTACAAGTGCTCCAGGGGAAGAGGTTTCCGAGTAAGTATAGACTTTATTCTCTCTGCATTTTTAAAGTACTATGAAAACTCTATATCTGCCTGCAACAATTCAGAAAGATCTCTTGTGAGGCTGGTATGTGTTGAAAACTTACAAAATTAAACCAAGTCAAGAAAAAAAAAGTATTAAGAAAAATCAAGATCTCTTACCATATGAAGCTTTAATGGAGAGATCTTATAATTAGGGAATAAGAAGGGAGAAAGAAGAAAAGAAAAGCTTAAAACAGAGGAAAGAGAAAGGAAATACTCGAATGCATAGGAGATAAATGAAAACAGTAGACATACCTTGCTTTAGCTTAAGGAGGATAGGCTAGGAGATGTAGAAGTGATAGACAAGGCATAAAAAAAATAAACTCAGAGTACAAGTTTACTATGTTCAAAAGATAAAACTACGCGGTAGTAAAAAAGCAAGATATTTTTACAGTATAGTAGCATTTTTTCATCGCCGCTAGGCAATGTTATTTCGCTTTGCTGGGAAGCAAAATATCCTATTTCACTACTAAGAGTGCTGCTTGGTAGTGAAAAAGTGCTGCGAAAAGCAGCGATAGATTGTTGCTGAGCATCGTGAGAACCCCCAATATTTTCCTTTGAAAACGTTGCAAAAAATGTTGTTGTGCTCGTGATGTGTTGTAATGCTTGCTTCCTTGTGAATGGAAAGGAAACCCCCAATATTTTCCTTCAAAAAACACTGCAAAAAATGTTGTTGTGCTCATGATGTGTTGTAGTGCTTGCTTCCTTGTGAATGGAAAGGAGGGTTTGTTGTCAAGAATTTAGGGTTTTAAAGGTGAAGGTTTTACTTGCAAAAGGTGGCACGATGGAAGAGGAGGAGGTCTTGTTGAGGGAGAAGAGGAGGAGAAGGGCTTATGAAAGTGAGGGAGGGCTTGTTAAGGGAGACGCACTTGTAAATGGCAAGGGAGGGATTGTGAAGGGTAAGGGAGGTGAAGAGATTAGGTAGCTTGCACCATAGCTCCTTCACTGCAATAGTAAACTCAAGAATCAGAAAGCACCTATACGTCTGACTATGCACGTGGCTATGGGCACAGGATTAGCCACGCCTATAGCTGCATACTTTCCAAATATCTTATTTTGTGTTTGATAAAGTGGAATGGAGTGTTCATGCACTTGTATTCGGTGTGTTGCTTTTCAGATGCCCATGCCTTCTCCTTCTAATGATGATGAGCCACTCGTGTGGCAAGAGATGCTTAGAGCATCATCAATAAAACCATGGGCTCGCCATATAGAAATTAATTCCACCACTTAAACGGTGGACATTTTTTTCAAGAAGTCATCGACAAGAGAGTGTATTAGGAAGGACTGTGGTGGCCAATTGCATTAAAAGATGCACACAAGTTTGCAAGTGAGTGTGACATGTGTCATAGGCAGGGGCAACTAAATGATGCTGATAGGATGCCTCATAATTGAGTCCTGCCACTCAAACCATTCCAGAAGTGGGGTCTAGACTTTGTTAGCCCATTCAAACCAACTGCTCAAAGGATAGGAAACAAATACATTCTAGTGGCCACAGATTATTGTACAAAGTGGGTAGAGGCCTCGGCCATGAGAGACTGCAAGGCATCATCCATATAGCAAAGTTTCTTTATCAAGATTTGGATGCCCAATAGAGATAATCACTGACCAAAGGAGCCACTTCATCAATGATGTAATCAGGAAGCTGACCGAACAGCACATGGTGATACACAAAAAGTCGATATTCTATTACCCATAAGCAAATGTCCAAGAAGAATCCACCAACAAGATCCTAAAGGGAACCTGATCAAGAAAGTGAATGAGAACAGGAATGACTGGGACACAAAGCTGCACTCAGCATTATGGGCATTCCGAACAGCTTATAAGAATGCAACATGACTTACGCCATTCAGCATGGTGTATGGACTCGAAGCAATAGTGCCCATGGAATTCCTTACACAAAGTCTCAGGATTGTAGTGGCAAAAAGGCTCTCTCCGGAAGATTAAAAGGTGCACAGGATAGAACAACTCCTCAAGCTATATGAAAGGAGACTACACAACACATGGACAATAGAAATAGTGAAAAAGAGAAGGAAGCTGCAAGTGGACAGAAATACAAAGTTCAAGATCTTCGAGGAAGGAGATGTTGTCCTACTATTCTCATCAAGAATGAGACCCACCTCCAAAATTGAAAATGAGATGGATGGACCCATTCAAGATTGTTAAAAAAACTAGGAATTGGAACTTTTGAATTAGCAAGTCTCGACGAGGAAAGACTTAGAAAGCTATTAAGGCTAAAGGCTTATTATGGAAGGATGCCAGAAGAAAATGGGTGTCTAGAAGGAAACCAAAATCCTAATCCAGAGATATCTCGGGAATTGGAATCTAAGTCCAGGCAAGAGCAAGAAACATGACATGATTCCGAAGACATTAAAAATGAAAAATAAGAAAACCTAAAATTAGATATCCCATGTGTAAATATGATAACTGTGTACATATACCAAGGTGGCAACAGCATGGTGCAAGTGGAAAAAATATAATAAACTTGTAAATAGTGCAAAAGGGACTGATGGTGAGATACCACGGGAGATATGGGGAAATCATGAAAATATGAAGCAATTTTGGCCACCCTTGGGGAACGGTGCACCTCACGGTGGCAATGGCTAAATGCCTCTCCTTTCTCACATCGATCGGATGATGGCATGTGGAGAATTTGCGCAGACACTCCTGCTTGGAAGCATATTGAAGATGAGTGGCCCAGCTTTAAAACAGAGCCCAGAAACTTGAGACTTGGCCTAGGTATGGATGCATGAGATCATTGAAGGGAGCCTTTACAACCACTAAGAAAAGAGGCGTTGAGCAACTATATGGGTTGAAGTCCCACGATTGGCACAATATGCTCCAAGTAAGTGTTTTCCAAGTCTTGTACGTTGAAATTAAATTTTGTAATGCAATAAACCATACATACATGTGCTCCTATGTGCACAGTTCATACTACCTACTAGCATCAACCATTGTGCAAATAAGAGTTTGAAAAAATGTATTTATAAGATGGACGAGCTTGTGAGGTATGTAAAACCCATGTAAGATCACCCTTCATTATACCTTGCAAAATGAACGTGCATGAGGTATAATGTACTATTTATTTATTTTTTAGATATGTTAGTTCCAAAGCAATTGATCCAGCCACGTTGGATGATGCACGTGTTATGGCAGTGGAGGTGGTTTGTTTGGTAGAGGAGAATTTTCCGCGAACCATTCTCACAAGTCAACTACATCTCATTGTGCATTTAGTGGACAAAATCGCTTTATGTGGCACTGTGCATGCACGTTGGATGTTCTTTCTAGAGCGCTTCATGAAGACCTTAAAAGACTTTGTGAGGCAAAGTGCAAGGCCTGCAGGAAGCATGGCCGAGGGTTGGTTGATACAAGAGTCTCTTGTATATATTTCAGAATTTCTTGGTCAGGTGGATAGCTCTTTGCCACGACTATGGAGCAATGAAGAGGACTTGAGGATGACCTCTATTGTGCCTCAAGGAAAAGGACAGAGTAAAGTAATTGACAGAACATTGATTGATGATCTCAATTTCACTTTCATCCTTAATAATGATATGATGAGCAGATGGGTTACAAGATACGAGGATGCAAAGACAAAAAGGCAAGCAAAAAGAGCTCTCTTTCGGAGGCAACATGGCTCTCGTAAGGCGTACCCTAAGCATCTAGCAACACTTCCGAATGATATCCATGTTGATTGGTTGCATGAGGAAATGGAGAGAATGTTTTGCATTAGTTGTAAGTGATTTGCTTTAATATTTATTCACATTGCTTACACAAATATTGCTTCTATTTTGGTCCAGTGCACTATGTTCAATGCTATATGGTGTGAAGGCAAGCATTTTCGAACACAAAGAATTGATGAAAAGAGGAATACACAAGATTGCGGTGTCATTAGTAGCTTTGAGGGAGCTAATGGAAAAATGGATGACTATTGTGGCACAATCCAAGACATATTTAGGCTTGACTTTCGTCGCTTCTTTGTTTATTTTTTGGATGTCAAATGGCAAATAAATGTGGTGGAAAAAGGGCCTAATGATAAAATGCCATGCAAGTGGCTATGTAACTATTGACTCTACAAAGTTTTGGCAAACAAAGAAAGATAGGCTCGTATTGCCACAACAATGTGAGCAGGTATGCATTTTTTTTCTAATGTGTTTCATGTATATATATATCTAAGCTCGCATACCCCTTGACTTTTGATATGCTAATTAATTACTGCATTATGTGTATTTGAGTAGGTTATCTATCTACCAATGGTGCATGACATTAAATGGTGGTACGTCATCCCTATTGCACCACGTTCTAAAGTGATGTATAATACATTCACTGATATGGAGCATATGAAGGATGTAACAAGCCGCAATGAAGATGATGTCGAACATGCCAATGAAGATGTTGTGATCGATGATCAAGAAATAAGAGATGATCATGATAATGAGGATGAGCGTGCCATTTCTCATGATCATGAGAATGACCCTACCATTGAGGATGATGGTGATGTTGATGAGGATGATCAGGACATCGATACCATTATCAATGGATAGAATATCGATAGTGGAATAAATTTAATCGTAGCCTTACAAATTGATCAAATGGATATTGATGTGATCGTTTGGCAAGGATGGATCTTATTGAAGATGAGATCGAACCCTAACCAATCCATCACTGTATCGTTCTAAATTGATGACATTTCTATTGTATGTGTTGTCTTTTAATTATCATCTCATGATTTATTTTTGAATATATTTCATTGTTGTAAATGCATGTGTAGTGGGATTCGCTAAATGATGAGCTATGGTGGATCAAACACTAGAATCAACATAATTAACAAAGTGATTAGCAAGTGATTAAGACGTAATTAGTGAATAATTAGCACATAGATTCATGTAGGCATGGATACTCAAAAACAAGCAAATTCTCATTAGGGCTATGCCTCAATTTATAGAGTGTACATCAAGCATCTAATCCCATTGATTTCTCCATGATTCACTCCCAGAATATCTCCACCTCTTGCCTGATTCTCTCCACCTCTTCTCTTTTCCCTGATTATCTCCCAGAATATCTCCACACTCCTAAATTCCCTCATGCTACCCATTATTCTCTCCCAGTAGATTCTTCCAACCTTTTCAGAGGTTCTTTCACAATTACATCTCCTCTTTTACAGCCTCTATCCAAGAGCTTGTTCCCACACACACCCTATTCACTTGTATATTTCAACACCTCCTCTCAAGTGAATAATCCTAACACACCTAGACCCTATATCAAGTTTCCCTCTTACTTGATAGCCCGCGACCAGTGCCTCAAGTCCCTAAACTCCATAGTCCTTGACACTCTCTCTCTCTATGTGTCCAAGGCTACTATAAGTGCCCGCGACCTTGACTAAAGTGCTCACACATACATCTACCACTTGGCCTACATCATCGGTGGTTCAGAGGTGGTTTTACTTTATTGGGGCAGGTTACATTGGGTTGTGGGTTCTCTCTCTCTCTCTCTCTTTCAGAAAAGATGATCCGACTCCACTTCTCTTGGAGCCTCCATGAAGTTTGCCGATGTCGTTCCTTCTTCACTGGGTTTGCTGTAGCAGTCTCTCGCCATGTGTCCTGGCTTTCCACATTTGTGGCAAGTGAAGGTCCTCCCTCCTACTCTGCCTCTTCCTCGTCCTCGAGAGAATCCTCCTCGGGTGAAGAATGCTTTTTCCTCTCCTGCTGTTGAGTCGAGCTCTTTCTTCTCTTTGCCTCTGCTCTCTTGCTCTAGTAGAGCTGCTTCTATCTCGTGTATCTTCAGTTCAGGTACATTCTTTAGTGTTGCTACAATGTTTTCATAATCTCCTTTGTCCACACTCTTCAAAAGTACAGCTAATGCTTCATCATCTTCTACCTTTTTGCAGCTGTTGCTTAATACTTTTATATTTGTTCAAGTGTGTGATTAAGGGTTCACTTTCCTTCATGTCCAATTTGTAGAATTGCATTAATAGATTTATCTTGGAATTTTTTGCTTGTGTACCAAATAATTTATTGAGTTCATCCCATGCATCTTTTGCCCACTGTATCCCTGTGATATGATGAATGATCTCATCATTTCAACTGAGTGCAATAAGCCCCAATGCTTTTTCATTCCTACTCTTCCACTCATTTTCCCCTCTCTCTGGGCATTCATCTCTCCCTTCAACTAATCCCCACAGATTTTTCCTCATCAGCAAATACATGGTTTTTGTCTGCCATGTATAAAACTGTTCCCCATTAAATTTGGCTATTTCCTGTGCTGAATTCATGGTGATGTGAAGGGGGTCTTACCTCTTGATCCAAATTCAAGATTCAAGGGCAGTGTCTACCCTTTTACAACTCAATCTGGTGTTTAATAGATGATTACAACAATTTTATCAGCATAAAATCACCAGAAATTACATTAAATTGAGAGTAACCAATTTGTACGGGATGGTTGGAGTATCAAACCAACTCCGATTTGCAATCTGAAGCTTTAGGGATCTGTATCAGATACCTAATGGTTAATTTGAACCCTCAATTGCACCAAAATATAGTGATTAGCATTGATTAATCACTGATTAGTAAATTAATGCTCTGGTTTGTGTGCAGAAAACAGAGTATGCGGGGAGCCCAGATCTGGTGCCTTTCACTTCAAATGAGCTCAAATGCTTTCAAAGGCATCAATAGCAATGAGTCTAGTAGAGGATTAAGCCAAGAAACACAAGATTTGACCAAATAATGAAAGCTTAATCTCTGTTTTACCAAGTCACCTGCAGATTTGATGAAGAGCTTGCATCTCTCTGTAGACTTGATGAAATTGATTTCTGTCTTCACCAGCTTGTAGAGCATGCTTGATTACCCCTTGGGCTAGGAGGAATTGAAGCAATTTGACTTGATGAAGTAGCAATGGCAAAATCTGCAGAGAAAAAAGGCACCGGCAAAAATGACGATTTCTCATGATTCCTTCGGCGGTTTGCTGCGCCGTTTCGATGAGCTGGTAGCCAGGGGTGTTGGCTAGCTTAAGCTAGAATCTTGTGACCTAATGTGATGTGTGCTAAGTGCTAGAGACCCTCCACTGGCTGGGGGTGAAGGGGAAGAGTGAAAACTCACTAAAAAACTTGATTTTTTGCTAATTACCTACGAATCCTGATTAATTCACTAATGGGCTCATAAATCTGGTTGATTCTAGGCATGGCTCTGATACCATGTTGAAATTTGAGCTAAATGATGAGCTATGGTGGATCAAACACTAGAATCAACATAATTAACAAAGTGATTAGCAAGTGATTAAGACGTAATTAGTGAATAATTAGCACATAGATTCATGTAGGCATGGATACTCAAAAACCAGCAAATTCTCATTAGGGCTATGCCTTAATTTATAGAGTTTACATCAAGCATCTAATCCCATTGATTTCTCCATGATTCACTCCCAGAATATCTCCACCTCTTGCCTAATTCTCTCCACCTCTTCTCTTTTCCCCTGATTATCTCCCAGAATATCTCCACACTCCTAAATTCCCTCATGCTACCCATTATTCTCTCCCAGTAGATTCTTCTAACCTTTTCACAGGTTCTTTCACAATTACATCTCCTCTTTTACAGCCTCTATCCAAGAGCTTGTTCCCACACACACCCTATTCACTTGTATATTTCAACAAGCAGGAACAGGTCCTACTCAACAGCATTTGATGAATCCTGCCACACAAAGGGACATCATCGAAGGCCAAATGATGAATGTCGCTTTGATGAATCAAATGAGAAACTGAGAATCACCATCTCATTTTGATGATTAAGTCTACGTTCCTCTGGATCCTTCCTTCTCTTCTCTCCCAATATTAACATCTATTAGTATCCCCACTAACACAAATCACACAAATATACAATCATTCACTAAAAACCCCACCCCTCGTTAGGAATTCTCACTAAACCCCTAACCTTTTCATTCACTAACTAACCTTTCTCATTCCTACGGAGGGACAAAGACCATTGAATGTCACTCACCATCAAAGCCATCGACAAAGCTTGTCCATTCTCCCCACACAAAGGTCTTCAACGCGATCACGAGGACGCAATCACCATTAGCAAGGGGGGGATGTTAAGCCAATTCTAGGGTTAACAAGATCTACCACCATTATCTTACATCAAGGAATCACGATAGATACACAAAAGGGTCATACACTCAAGATATGAAGCAATAGTTTCCAAAGCTACAATGTGGATGGGCGCCCGTAATGGTGGGGTCATACACTCAAGATATGAAGCAATAGTGTCCAAAGCTACAATGGGGACGGCCCGTAAAACCGACATATACAAGACAAATTACGCTCAGCAAAACTCAAAAGAAAATACATCAACACACTCTAAAAAAGGAGGACCTAATGCAAATGTTTAGTAGAGCAAGAGAGAAATCTAAAAAGGGCCTTCTATTGTTGATGCCATTGTATTGTAGTTTTGAAAAGTTCCTTCATTTTGTGATAGTAAAATGTCCTTTGTATCATGGTTCTATCAACTCTCTAGGAAGGTTTGTTTACTTCTCGTTTTTAAATGTTTTAGCAGAACAATCAATATGGTTGTATGTCAATGGTTGGAATATGTTCATTTATTATTTTTAAGGTCTTCTCAGTGTTGATGTCTACATAGATTTTCTTGAATATATTATTACTCGTGTAATTCTTTTCTTTTTAACACAAGCACTTATCCATGCATTTACTTTTCTAAATTTAGCACTTATCCATGAGAAATCCCTTTTTACTTTTAGCATAGTGTATCTATAAATATGACCCCTGGCTCTTACTCTAATCCTTACTTCCAAATCTTATTGCCTCCCTCTCCCTCTTATTGTATTTCTCTCCCTCACCATCCTTCTCTACCTTAACAACCCTTACCATCATCCAATAATCTTTGTTGATTTCATTATGTCTTCTTCTAATGGCTCCAAATATACTCTCAAGGATACCTTTGATATGGTTTGCAAAGATTTGTACACAAAAAATAGGTGGAGATACGAAAAAACATATGAGAATCACGACAAAGGCCCATAGTCTTTGGAGCAAGATGCTAGCGGGATGAGCCTATCGATTTTGGAGATTTGTATGTCTAGAATATGAATATTGGAAGGGCTATCAGTACTTGGCGAAGTTATGGGTACATTGCTAAAGAGAAGGAAAAGTCCCTTCGAGAGGAGTTGAAGAATAGAGTAGCCTATAAAAGCACATAGGTTTAGGAACCCTTATATAGTTACGGTTATGTTATCTTTTGTAAACAATATTTAAGGTTGTAGCCCTTACAAGTACGTAGTTGTCTTGCTTTTGGAATAAAGTTGTCTTTCAACTATAATTTGCCATGTCATTTTTATTGATTGCCTTGTCAAATTTTAGGTTGTTTGTTTTTGTGAAAGAAAATAGTATGTGATCTCAATGTAATTTCTTTTCGGGAGTAAAATTATCTCTTGCTCGCAATTGGCAGGTATATTATCCTATTTAATTTTGTATTGTTCATTGTTTTGCATGACATACTCACTCTTCCCAAAAAGTAGGAAAAGATCCCTTCATTATTGGGGTGTAGGATTTTGAGGGAGGATTCCTTGATTATGGATATTAAAAAAGAAGAAAGGTATTTTTTTGTTTGGTACAAAAGAAGAGTACACCTCTCCCTTTACTATACTGAAAAACTCCATACAACCTTGTTAACCACCATTTAGCTTAGCCTTCTTAGTAGAGCACACCACCCACAACCCTCCTTTGTATTGTTTGTGATGGCCTCATCAAATATTGGCATTGAAGTTATTGCAGCACGTATTGCTAGGGAGGCCACAAATGCAGAGGTCAAGCAAAAGACCATAGATAGTGCACAAGCATGGAAAGCTCACATCCTTACCACTTTCTACTGGTAGTGATGATGATATTCCAGTGCAAATTAAAGTGGTGGAATTAATTTCTATATGGCGAGCCCATGGTTTTATTGATGATGCTCTAAGCATCTCTTGCCACACGAGTGGCTCATCATCATTAGAAGGAGAAGGCATGGGCATCTGAAAAGCAACACACCGAATACAAGTGCATGAACACTCCATTCCACTTCATCAAACACAAAATAAGATATTTGGAAAGTATGCAGCTATAGGCGTGGCTAATCCTGTGCCCATAGCCACGTGCATAGTCAGACGTATAGGTGCTTTCTGATTCTTGAGTTTACTATTGCAGTGAAGGAGCTATGGTGCAAGCTACCTAATCTCTTCACCTCCCTTACCCTTCACAATCCCTCCCTTGCCATTCACAAGTGCGTCTCCCTTAACAAGCCCTCCCTCACTTTCATAAGCCCTTCTCCTCCTCTTCTCCCTCACAAGACCTCCTCCTCTTCCATCGTGCCACCTTTTGCAAGTAAAACCTTCACCTTTAAAACCCTAAATTCTTGACAACAAACCCTCCTTTCCATTCACAAGGAAGCAAGCACTACAACACATCACGAGCACAACAACATTTTTTGCAGTGTTTTTTGAAGGAAAATATTGGGGGTTTCCTTTCCATTCACAAGGAAGCAAGCACTACAACACATCACGAGCACAACAACATTTTTTGCAACGTTTTCAAAGGAAAATACTCACGATGCTCAGCAACGATCTATCGCTGCTTTTCACAGCACTTTTTCACTACCAAGCAGCACTCTTAGTAGTGAAATAGGATATTTTGCTTCCCAGCAAAGCGAAATAACATTGCCTAGCGACGATGAAAAAATGCTACTATACTGTAAAAATATCTTGCTTTTTTACTACCACGTAGTTTTATCTTTTGAACATAGTAAACTTGTACTCTGAGTTTATTTTTTTTATGCCTTGTCTATCACTTCTACATCTCCTAGCCTATCCTCCTTAAGCTAAAGCAAGGTATATCTACTGTTTTCATTTATCTCCTATGCATTCGAGTATTGCCTTTCTCTTTCCTCTGTTTTAAGTTTTTCTTTTCTTCTTTCTCCCTTCTTATTCCCTAATTATAAGATCTCTCCATTAAAGCTTCATATGGTAAGAGATCTTGATTTTTCTTAATACTTTTTTTTCTTGACTTGGTTTAATTTTGTAAGTTTTCAACACATACCAGCCTCACAAGAGATCTTTCTGAATTGTTGCAGGCAGATATAGAGTTTTCATAGTACTTTAAAAATGCAGAGAGAATAAAGTCTATACTTACTCGGAAACCTCTTCCCCTGGAGCACTTGTACACACAATTTTCATTTTCACATAGACACCGGAGGGAAATAGTATGTTTCCACCCAAAATGCAACCACATGCAAGTGTCAACACATGAGAATGGAGCACTGGAGAAGCAGTAGCAGAAAGAGAAAAAATCCCTTCTTCATATAATCCACTAGAGTATGAGGAGGCTACCCAGGTTGAGCCATGTGCATAGTCGGACGTATAGCTGCGACGCACTAGAGTATGAGGAGGCTGCCCACGAGGCTACCCAGGTTGAGCCATGTGTATAGTCGGACGTATAGCTGCGACCCACTTGGAAAAAAATATTGAATACCTCCCTCCCGTGCGCTATATCGTGTGCTTTGTTATTGTTGAGTTTACTATTGCACTAAACGGGCTATGGCTACCTAATCTCTTATCCTCCCTTGCCCTTCACAAGCCCTTCACAATACTTCCCTTGCCATTCACAAGCCCTTCTCCCTTAAAAATACCTCCCTTAATTTCATAAGCCCTTCTCCTCTTCTCCATTCAGAAGCCTCACAAGCCCTTCTCCTCTTTTCCCTCACAATCCCTCCTGCTCTTCTACCTTGCTACCTTCTCGCAAGAAAAACTTTCACCTTTAAAACCCTACATCCTTCACAACAAACCCTCCTCTCCATTCACAATGAAGCAAAGCCCATCCTCTACAAGCATCACAAGCAAGCATATCAATCTATGTACCATATCCTTATCTTCTTTTTTTTCTTTAATCTTTTTTTTGAAAGTGCTCTAATTTCTAGGGTTTTAGGCTTGCCTCAAATGTAAAGCTTGTTCTGTCATATCCTTATTGCTCGGGGGGGTTTATCTTAAGTAAACCCTCTGTATCACATGCGTTCAAAGCCTATTTTAAAGAACCCTTATCTCTGAACTTTTCACGAATTAAACTTTTTTTCTTCTTTTCAATCTGAGAATACCCCCTTTAAATGGTACCCTTGTGTGTATAAGAAATGTGTTAAAAAAGGATTTTAAAAATCCTTTCTATTGAACCCACGTGCTACGCTTACATATGAGTGATGCCCTCTAAGGATGCTTGCTTGCCTCCTGTGATAATAAATGCGTAAGAAAGGGATTTTAAAAATCCTCTCTATTGAACCCACGTGCTACGCTTACATATTTATGAGTGACCCCCCCACTCCCCCCCCCCCGGCCCCCCGGAGTATGATTTTTTCTCTTGTTTGCTTGCTTGCTCTCTTGTATGCTTGTATGCTCCCTTGAATGCTTAACTAGTTATATTAATAGTTTTTTATAAATAAAAACTTTACTTATCTTTTTAAGGCAATCTTGTCTAAGGGATATCAACCACGTACAAGCTTCTAAAAAGCATAAGAGGTAAGCCCCTTGACGTTAATCTTTGTTATTTTCTTTGGGTGCCACGAATTTTTTCTCACATAAGTTTTGCCTCTAGTAATTATGCATGCATTAAGCACAAGGCATTAATCTTATGCATGATGCATTAATCTTATTGCATTATGCATTCATACATTAAGCTTATGAATACATGAATGCATTAAGCTTATTGCATAGGCTTAATGCATTATGCATGCTTAAGCTTATGTGTTCATGCATTAAGCTTAATGCTTATACTTTCATGCATTATTCATTCAAGCATTTATGCATTAATGCACAATGCAGTAAGATTAGTGCTTAATGCTTTGAGAGAAATGCACAAGATTATGGTCATGGAAAGTTTTGGACAAGTGGATGGGAGAATGCTTGATTATAATGACATGATTGAGAATAGCATTGAGGTTGGAAATTTCTTATTGGATGTCCAATGTGTTGTGCTGTGTTTCTCGAGCAACTGTGAGAAGGCATCGAAGTGTGATCATGGCAATAGACTCAATGAAGTTCTAGTAATAGGATAAGGACTCCTCATACTACTTCAACATTTTAAACATGTACACCATTATTTACATCATATATTCATGCTTAACACTCAATCCCCCTCCTAGTTAATAGATTGTGCTTCAATTGGACATGTACACCATTATGTACATTATATGTTCATGCTCAATACTCGGTCCCCCTCCTTGTTGATAGGCTGTGCTTTGATTGGACATGCATGCTAGGAAGTGGTGTTATCTCTTACAAGTTGCTTCTCATTCAAAGGCTTTTTTCCAAGATGAAGACATTGAGGAGCTTTTATCGAAGAGATGGAAGTGCAAGATGCACATCTAGATGAGTAAATGAAAGATATAGAGTATGAGTTACCACCTACCCCAATGTAGGTGAAGGTGTCGCATGCATAAACGCACGACATGATGATGTTGTTGGGGATGATGATATTATTGATTGTGGTGATGATCATGATGCAAAAATACTTGCAAAATTCCAAAATACCCATCAAAGATTACACTAAAATAGAAAGAAAAAAGAGACTTGCTAGATATTTCACCAAACCCATCAATTTTGAAAGGCCCCAAGCTGTCTGGCTGGAAGGACATGTACATAAATCTTTTGCATGTTGAGTGTCCATATTGTGGATGCCTTTAAAAGGCCTGGTGAAAATTGAGCCTCTCGGTTGGGTTTTTAAAGTATCGGTTGAGTTGTTGTTGTCGACCTTTATTTCGAACTTATTACGTTCCAGACCATGGAGTAACCGTGGCTACAACCTACGGAGTATCTTATTTCTTATATGGAGTGTTACATTTGACTATACTCTAACTGGTGGAATGTGGCTGTTCTCAGTGGATCGCAACCGGCTTCCAGCGCATTGTTCCAGCTCATAAAGGTGCTCGGACCTACGAAGGATGTCTGGGGACTCCGAGACTCCTGTCCGTATTTTCATCAACTTGATATTCAGGAGGTTTGGCTACTGCTCGGGTCAGGACACTAGACCACCCCCTCTACTAGTCTTTGTCTTTAATTTGCTGCTCTTTCAAAGCCGGTCCCCCCAGCTCTCGAGTAGTACTCTTGCTCTAATTTAATGCTCCGGCCAAATTACCAGCACTACCTTAATGCGTCTCTCATCTCTATGAGCTCGTTCTGCATGAATATTGGCGACGTATCGCGGTTCTCGTCGTAGGCTTCTCTGATTCGCCTACCTACTTGAAACAGATAATTTATTATGGTGGTGCGATCAGCAAACGCTGAGCACTGCAAGTTTAATTACTTAGGAATGTTTTAATTTTATTAGCGTCTCCTGACCACTGTCTGTCAATTTGCCCTGCCAGCTTCCTGCTAATAACCTTTCTCACGTCTAATTATTAACTGCAGAGATCGTCGGGAGAAACGCTTGAAGAAGGCAGGCCGGACGCTGCTAGACTTCCACAACACATCTAACTAGTAGAGTAAGCAGAACGGCCAGACAATGCCTAAAGTGTTGTCCTCTGTCTCATGATGATTAAATGGCGTTCGGCAAAAGCAGCAGCCAGGCCGGGTCCTAAGTTTTAGGGCCTCTCTTTCCTAGTTTGATGTGCAAGAGCTTAAAATAAATCGTGATGTGTGTAATAACTCGAATCAAGTCTTCGCTGAGAGGTCAGACAGGTCCTTACCGACCTTAAGTAAATCCCATTTATCCTTTTCCTGACCACTAATAGTTCTTCCCAAAAACCTACTGACCACTAATAGTTCTTCCCAAAAACCTACTTCTGTCACCCTGACCTTCCACTACAAGGGATCGGCGGGCTCATACCCGCGCTCCTAGCCGCTAAAAATGACTTGTGAAAAAAAGTAGCAGGCCCGTGTATCAGCGCGTGTATCATCGCGGCGGCCAGAGACATGCGTATAAAGGCGCGTGTATAGGACCGTTCAGACGCGCTGATACACGGGCGTATACACGCATTCTGTCAGTTCAGCCGTATTTAGACGCACTGATACAAGCGTCTACACATGCGTTTTGTGACTTTAGATGCGCTTATACACGTGTATTTCTCAGATTTGACGCGTTTATACACGCGTGTTTTACAGATTATTCGCGTATATACACGCGACTTTTCGCAATTTTGACGCGTTTATACACGCGAACAGAGAGCAGAAAAAAAAATCCAGAGAGTGCTATTTGGTGAATGCTGTTCCAGCATTCCAGCACCCAATAACACTCTGGATTTTTTTTTTGTGCATTGGACCATCCACGAAGAACATATCCACGAGGAAGATTAAGACAAGAACGACATAAATGCATACATTGTCAATACACGATTCAAGACAGACATGAATGCAATACTATCGATTCATGATTCAATATTACTATCAAAATTTTCCACATATATACAAGGGAGTCCATATGTCGAAGTAGCCCATGGCTTCAGTTTACAAAAAAATATATACAACCATATCCTCAATATGGAATGTGATACTATAAGTCTGAGTACTACTCAGACCCAGATGATGACTCGGTGCTCCCTCCATGCTCAGATGAGCTCACATCGGTCGGAAAGTCCGATGAGTAGTGCTCATGTCCACCCTCTGCAGTGGCAGGTGGATCATCAGCAGCTTGTGCCTGTTCAAGTAATATATAGTATATAAGTATATATATATGTAATTCAATAAACCAAAATCATTCGTTTAGAGTTTTCAAGTACCTGTCGACCATATGGTCTCATGGCCATCTCAAACTGCACGTTCGTAATACGTCCCTCGGCTCTGAAGATGACCCACGTGTCACGTCTGCTATGCCGATGAGCATACGCAGTATCGTGGGTTGTGGGCTTCCTTCCCGTAACCCGTCGCTGTATCATAATCAACACAATTTATAAGATTAAAACAATCATAGAATCAATGAATTAAGTAAACAATCAAATAAAGTGGCAAGATACTTACAAACTCTGCCTCCCATGACTCGACGCCGCCAGATCCGAAATGCGAAGATCCAATGGTCTCCATCTGGATCCGTCGTGCCTCCACATGCTGCCTGCTCTTCACGCCACCCTCTACTCGTTTCTTTGTCTCCTTCCACTCGCGTTTGTGCGCAAGCAGTGGTAGCAGGTTTCTCGGCAGGATAGCCACCCGCCCGCAGCTACATTTAGCCCATCATCGTATGCGAGTTTTTTAAGGTGAGATCTTTTATTACTTAAGATCTCCCTTATTCGTGTCCTTCCCCATACATCCGAGAATGTAGCATGTGGGGGATTGGGGTACCGACTATGTACAGCCTCTATCACCTCCCCAACTAATCGGCTATTTTGATCTTTAAATTTAATAAAACAATTTCTATACAAGTTTGATACTACCCCACGCATGTACTCCATTA
This sequence comes from Cibotium barometz, assembly GCF_041138505.1. Classification (NCBI taxonomy): domain Eukaryota; kingdom Viridiplantae; phylum Streptophyta; class Polypodiopsida; order Cyatheales; family Cibotiaceae; genus Cibotium; species Cibotium barometz. The sequence goes on along the minus strand of NC_141095.1, from coordinate 13,030,911 downwards.
CCTCTTTCCCCCTCACATCCATCACTATCCCGTCCCTATCCGTCACATCATAGCAGATCACTCCCTCCACCTCTCTTATCTCCTCCTCTTCCGAACTGTCTCCTCTAACTCTTCTCCCTCTATCTCCTCTCTCACCGTGTGTCCTACTACCTCCCCCACCAAAGCACCCGCCGCATCCTCTACTCCCACTCTTCCTACTGTTGCGGGTGGAGTCACGACTGGGGGATTGTCTACATGACAGTGGCTGTGAGCCCTGACGTGACGGTGGCTCTGAGGGAGTACGTGATGGTGGCTGTGAGCCCTGACGTGACGGTGCTTGGGAGGGTGTGCGTGAGTGTGTCTCGGACGAGGTATGTCTCCTCGATGGGCGTGGAAGAGGAAAAGCTGCATGCCGTCTCGTCGGATTTGTAGGCATAGACAGCAGTGGAGTGCCCTGGTGGATACTCGCGGTAGGGGTATAGACACGAGGCATGGAAGGAGGGGGATGGGCATACATATACTCTGTAAGCTCAACTGGACTAGGATGGCACCCAAAATGATTTAGCATCTCCATCAGCCAATTACTGTATGCAAATGGATCGGATGAAGAACCTGGAATATCCATAAAGAATCTGCAAAAATAATCCTCATGTACATCATGGGCTGTCTCTTGACTCACACAAATATCATCATCCAAGTCACCAATCAGCCTACAAACCATAGAAACAGGAAACACTGTCTCGTATATACACCCGTCTAGAAACGCGTGTATACACCCGTCCAAAAATGCGTGTATACACCCGTCCAGAAACGCATGTATATCCGTGTGAACACTCTGTGCAGATAGGATACACGCAGATATACACGTGTTTTTACACGCGACGTGCGTAAAATTTTTTTTGAAAGCGAGCGACCTCCGACAATGTGTCCTTATAAAAGGCCCACTGTTGCCCCTGTCAGAATCGTTCACCCAAAATTGCAACCAGAGAAGCAAAAGGATGAAGACAAACCCAAAAAGCAAAGAGAAAATAGCATGAACAAATCTGAGGACAAATCTGAGGAAGGAGACAAGGCAAAGGACAAACTGACTCACCTCTGAAAAAGTGAGTCTTCTTTCTTGGTCGGTTTCCTTCACCCGTGTGTGCTCCTTCTCTGCTCCCTCCTTGCACTTAGGTTTAGTGTCTGTTGGAAGAGACGAAAACGAAAGAGAGCAGATATGTTAGTTCAAAATGTTTATTTGGGGAAGGCGGGTTATTTTTAGTTTAAACAGGTCGTCGCATGTAGAAACGCGTGTATTTTCGCGTGTATGATAAATTAGCCGCGTTTATACACGTGATTTTAAGGATCTAGCCGCGTTTATACACGTGATTTTCAGGAAGTACCCGCGCTAATGCACGCATTTTTTAGGAAAGAGCCGCATTAATACACGCAATTTTTAGGAAATAGACACGTTAATACACGCGATTTTTATACTTTCATTAAGAATATATTATGATTTTGTGATTTCTAGTTTGTACATAGGATGTCATCAACCTCCTCAAGCAGTTCTGGGGAAGATGAGACAATGCGTCATCGTAAAATCGCGATATGTGGTTGGGACAACGGATCAAATGTATGTGTAATCGATGTCAAGGATGCATTGTACGAGCACGTCGAATTACCTTGAATCACATCTCCATGTATGGAGAATGAAATCAAACAGGTTTAGAGGTGAGTAGATGTAAATTGATGGTATTCAAATGACTCATGGTATCCAATTTAAATTAATGGAGTTGTAATATATAAACTCTAATTGAAGCAGGATGCAGTACCACACCCTAACATGGTGCCCTACGTGCGACGAGAGCACGCAAAGCATCGACGAGATGATGCTGGAGCTTCGGGATCTATTATCAGAGATGAGTGGGAAAGGGATGACAATAGCCCTGCACCCCACGAAGTTGTGGAAGAGGAAGTGTTTGATGATATGGTGCGGAATTTTTTCAAAATGAAGACATTGAGGAGCTTTTATCGAAGAGATGGGAGTGCAAGATGCACATCTGGATGAGTAAATGGAAGATATAGAGTATGAGTTACCACCTACCCCAATGTAGGTGAAGGTGTTGCATGCATAAACGCACGACATGATGATGTTGTTGGGGATGATGATATTATTAATTGTGGTGATGATCATGATGCAAAGTCCACCACTAGCAATGTATTAAATCTCTTTGTTGACCCTGGATGGATATAGGTGGCCGCCGATAATGAAATGTGAGTTATCTAGTACATATACTTCTATTATTAATATGAGAAATGATGGATTATTTTTCAATGATATCCTCTTCCTCTGCTCGACGATATATGCTCCGTCTTCTCGTCTCATTGAGCCCACCTTCTAACTTCTTTGTCACCATCCATCTACACTCAACCTTACTCTCCTACTTAGATCAAAACATATTCATCGAGTTCTCTAGTCTCTCGATTGAGGGATCCAGGTGGCCTGGCTACACCAACTGCTTGATCGGCTCGTGACCCATTTGCTATTCCGATAATAGCGATGCAGAGCACACCCACAACTACTAGGTTGTCAATCATGCATGGGTAGGCCTCTATTGTGTTGTGTGTACTAGCACCATCATCATTAGGCCGACTGGTCTCATCTGTGCAGGCACATCCTCATCAACAGTAATCATCTAAGGGAAGAATGGGAAGCTAAGGGTCTGCATTGACTACCACAAGTTGAAGGACTCCACCATATCGGATTCACACAATTGAGCACATCATTGGATAGAGCAAAGGAATGCTAATATTTGTGCATCAACAAATGTATAAACTTATACTTTTTAGAAGCTTGTACGTGGTTGATATTCCTTAGAGAAGATTACCTTAAAAAGACAAGTAAAGTTTTACTTTATATAAAAAACTATTAATATAACTAGTTAAGCATTCAAGAGAGCATACAAGCATACAAGAGAGCAAGCAAGCATACAAAAAAAGAAAGCATTCTCCGGGGGGGGAGGGGGGGTCACTCATAAATATGAAAACGTAGCACCTGGGTTCAATAGAGAGGATTTTTAAAATCCCTTTCTTATGCATTTATTATCACAGGAGGCAAGCAAGCAAGCAAGCATCCTTAGAGGAGGGGGTCACTCATATGTAAGCGTAGCACCTGGGTTCAATAGAAAGGATTTTTAAAATCCTTTTTTACCACATTTCTTATACACACAAGGGTACCATTCATAGATTGAATAGAAAAAATTTTGTTTTATTCATGAAAAGTTCACAGATAAGGGTTCTTTAAAAAAGGCTTTGAACGCACGTGATATAGAGGGTTTACTTAAGGTAAACCCCCTCGAGCAAGGATCTAAGAGAACAAGCTTTACATTTGAGGCAAGCCTAAAACCCTAGAAATTAGTGCACTTTGAAAAAAAAAAGATTAAAGAAAAAAAAGAAGATAAGGATATGGTACATAGCCTGATATGGCTTGCTTGTGATGCTTGTAGAGGATGGGCCTTGCTTCATTGTGAATAGAGAGGAGGGTTTGTTGTGAAGGATGAATTTTTCTTGCGAGAAGGTGGCAAGGTAGAAGGGTAGGAGGCATTGTGAGGGAAGAGAGGAAAAGGGCTTGTGAGGCTTCTGAATGGAGAAGAGGAGAAGGGCTTATGAAATAAAGGGAGGTATTTTTAAGGGAGAAGGGATTGTAAATGGCAAGGGAGGTATTGTGAAGGGCTTGTGATCCTATAAAGTCATAACAGAGTTGTGAAACTGTATAGTGCACAATTGTCGAATTCGTGTCTTCATTGCCTTCCCTGCACTATTCATTATAGGTGCCCCATCCCTAATTGTTTATATCTTGTTGTTGTCATGGTCATATGCACCCTAGGGAGTGGAAGGTGAACCTATGGGTGTGCTATCAACAGATGAGAGCGAAGGATGACACTCACGTGGTGGTGGTGTCACAGCCTCTGTGGCACTACCACCACAACAACCTCCCCCTGAAGACCTACTACGTGAGCAACGTCTATGTGAAGAGGTGGTAGATCAAGCTGTAAGAGGAGTGGAAGGCTGTGTGGTATGAGGTGTGGGAGCTGCTGTCGTACCTACAGGTGTGGGAATTGCCGTCGTGAAGCCAGATGGTGAGGCAGATGTCCCTGCTCCAGAACCCCAATAAGTGTGAGCCATGGCTCTCTGCTCTGGAGTCATGGACGAGAAAAAACTATATAACTGCTCGGGACTCATGCCCTGAGATGTAGGGTTAAATGAGAAATCAGGACTGTAGTTGAGCGGCGGCGGTGAGTCATCACCCATGGCCTGTTAGACAAAAAACCATATGACAAACTTGTGCAAAATGAAAATTACATGGTAAACAATGAAAGAACCATATGACAAACATTAACAATGATAAACAACAATGGTAAACCATATCACTTTGCACCTGCACTAGTGATTATGACGGTAAACATTAACAATGGTAAACAATGAAAGGACCATATGACAAACATTAACTTCCCTAAACAACAATGGTAAACCATATCACTTTGCACCTTCAATGTCATAAAATCATTACAAATATTCATAACTATTTGCATAATCATTAAGATACATCATTTTTAAAATCAATATCTATTCTATCATCCTCATTAAGATCAGTAGCCCCAAAGAGATCTATGTCTATGTACATTTCAGCATCCTCATCATTAAAAGTCCCTTGATGAAGGATGTCCTCATCATCTATGTCTTCTTCCTCAACAGGTTTTCTAGCTTCATTGGTTTGCACCTCTTCTTGCTCTAGTTGCTCCTCTTCATTTGCTTGCTCCTCTTCATTGTTGATATCGTCTTGTTCTTATTGCTCCACCACCCTGTGAATCCACATCACCCTGTTGTTTGTAGCTCTAATTCTTCACAAATTTGCTTACTGCCGGGGGGCGACTTGAACCACAAATAGCTAGCGTGGATCTTTTGGATCCGTTTTAAAGACAACCTGCTCACAATGCTCTGGGTGCACAAAAGTATCTTGCTGATCGGTCCATACCTTTGTGGAGTCCACTTGGATGAGGCCACTCTTGTCTCTACATACAGTTGCATGTGGCCCATTTGTGATTACCTTGAACCACTTCACATCAAAGATAAACAACTCAAAACTTCTAAAGCCAACCTTTAATATGTCTTGAATGGTTCCAAAGTAATCAAGCATTCCACTAATTGTGTTATCATCACTTGCACTTGCACGACTTTCTTGAACAAACTGTGCTGTGACACCACAATCAAAGGTTGCTCTTCTTTGGTCTATTCGTTCTACTCGAAAATGAGGGCCATGTGACCAAAACACTCCATATTTGTGATACTACAAATAGCACATAAAGATTGTTGATGGACAAACAAAAACTGAGACATGTAGAGAAAAAAAAGAGAGACATGTAAAACTTAAACACTTACATGCCAATCGCATCCTTTTGTAAGCTCCTCCTCCTTCTCTGTTATAGTTAAACCAGCACGTTTGGCTTCTAAAATTGTAGCTTCTAGCCATCTACCTGTGGGAAAGTCCGGAAGAGCCTGCAAACCTTCTGGATATGGGGGATTTCTTGTAGTGTAATTCCTTCTGAAACTTAAACGATCTTGTACTCGCTATCGCTTGAGAGCTTCATATGTCTCAATCCACTTATCCATTACATGAGAGTTCAAGATGCAAAATTTGTTGATTTTTTCCCTCAAATTGTTATCCATCTTTCTCTTAATGCCTTGGCCTTGAGCTTCCTCACCAATGACTCGCCTGTTAGACTCTTGAGACCATAGTCGAGGTATCTCTGGATCTGAAGAACTTAAATATTCAGTGATGTAAACAAGGGACTCTTGTATCAGCCACCCTTCTGACATACTTCCCTCCGGGCGAGCCATTTGACGAACAAATCCCTTTAATGTCTTCATGAACCTCTCCAAAAAGAACATCCATCTTGAATGGACTGTTCCAGTAACTGCAACCTCATCTACAACATGAACTAGCAGATGCATCTGGATTTTTAATAAACTTGTAGGGAAAAACTTCTCTACCATGCAGAGTGCCTCTATGGAGTTTAAACGCACTGTCTCCAAACTGTCTCTCTTTATCTCTTTTGAAGAAATCCAACGCACCAATGTGCTAATATTATAGATAGTAGCTCTAATGTCTTCAGTGAGGCAATCCTTTATTGCTATGGGGAGCACAAATTGTAGAAACTTATGCCAATCATGACTCTTGAGGCCACTAAGATCATCATCCTTTGTAAATGCACTTTTCAAGCAATGCAACAACCTGTAGGAGTCCGAAACACTGAAATTGTCCTCTTCACTTGTTGTTCCTCCCCATCTTACTAAAAACCCGGGCTCTTGGAAGTAGCACCTTTCCATTGGGTCTAGTGCGAGCCCACAACTCTTGCATGCAACCTATCTCTTCTAAGTCGTCCCTTTGGCCTTTAGTCTCCTTTTTTCCTGTCATGGTCTTCCACAGAATGTCAGCTACATTCTTGAAAATATGCATCGGCGGGTCAAGCAAATGGTTTATAAGGAGATCACCCCAATAGGGAAGTTGGTGAAAGATAGAGAGCCTCTTCATCCCAGGACATGCCAAGTTGCCACATTCCTCCCATTTGATCTTCCAATCGCTTGCCTTCAGTGCACTTGTTGGAGGAGGTCTTCCTAGATTACCATCTCGCAATTCATGATTTTCTGAAAGATACCTAACATGTCCTTGGCAGACATTCTTTCATAATGCTTTTAAGTATCTTGAATCAAGTCGAGGACCACATAGAGGACATGCATTATAACCCGATATAGACAAACCTGAGCATTCTCCATAGCCAGGCCAATCATGCATTGTCCACATGAGAATACCTTGCACAGTTGCAAGTCTTTGGCCACTCTGCTGCTTTGACATGTCCTTCACTTCAATTCCATTCCACAAGGTGCGTAACTCATCAATAAGTGGTGCCAAATATACATCCATGTTCTTCACCTTATACTTTCCTAGAACTATTAATGAGAGCAACAAATGACCTTTCTTTATTGCTAACCATGGCGGAAGATTATAATTGAGAAGGCAAACAGGCCATGTGCTCCATGAAGAGCTCCTTAAACCAAAAGGGTTTACACCATCCATTGCTAGGCCAAGACGGAGGTTACGAGGATCTTCCCTAAAAGCCGGCCATTTCTCTTCAATGTGTCTCCATGCGGGTGAATCAGCAGGCACACGCATCACTTCATCTTTGAATCGAGTTGTGGCATGCCATGTCATGAAGCTTGCTATAGATTTGCACGTGAACATGCTTTTTATTCTTGGGATGATTGGAAAGTGCCTAAGAACCTTTACCGGGACAGCTTCCCCCTAAAAATCTTCTCTATATCTGTTAAAGCCACAATGGGGACATTCTTGCAAATGCTCATATTCATAGCGAAAGAGGCAACAATCATTGCAACAAGCATGAATATTATTGTAATCCATGCCTATGGATTTCAATAACTTCTTATCTGCACGAGATGGAGGCATCTCGTTGCCGTATGGCAATATCTGGTCTTTCAAAAGCCTGCAAGTATGGCAATATTTGATCGTTACTATTAAGATTTAGTCAAATACAAGTTGAAAATTTATCATTTCAACATTAGGTGTAATCTCCAAAAATCCCTTACTTGAAGAGTTCAGTGACACTTGTATTAGACCATCCAAAAATTGACTGTAAATTTAGCATCGTAAGAGATGCACGCAATACAGATATCTTGGCACCATTGTATAGTGGAAGGCGTGCAAGTTTACGCATGGCCTCTTCCTCTGGTTCATAATTTGACCGTTAAGAATGTCGTGGTTGATGATCTTCATGTTCATGCTCCTTCTTGTTGCTCAATAAAGGCATCCAACATTTCCTCCATTGGATCTTCTTCCATTCCCTGACCTTCTTCCATTCCCTCGGGTGCTGTTAATTGAGCTCCATCTATCACTCCCTCCTTCGATATTCTCATCCTTTGTTGGAGACGAGAATTCATAAGCGCAATGTTATCAAGATGCGGTTGCACACTTGCTTGGTTGTACGATTGAAACCGTAAATTTTGTAAGTGCTCCATTGGAAATATGCCAGCGTCATGAATATGCTAGTTGTAAATCCTTCGTTTTCGAAAGATTTAGTACTTACATCGCATACATGGACACGCTATTCTCTCTTCAAGATTGAGAGGCTCCATCTAGCAGGATAACATGTATATGTAGCTCATTAAATGCAAATCATTATGCATTACACAAAGCATTATGTAGACCATAAAACAAGGCTTCTTTTCCCCAACCGTGAGGGAGATTTTAAAAATAACATTTAAAGCGTCAAACGGGCTTCTTTTCCCCAGTCATTGAGGGAGATTTTAAAAATAACATTTAAAGCGTCAAACGGGCTTCTTTTCCCCAACCGTTGAGGGAGATTTTAAAAATAACTTTTAAAGCGTCAAACGGACTTCTTTTCCCCAGCCGTTGAGGGAGATCAAGTATACATTAGCGATATTTAGGCATATACATTAGCTTATGGATATGTGCTTTAGGCAATTACATTAGAGTATATACATATAGACATAGCGTTCACATGCATGTCTTAGACATTAGATTTCAAGTCGAAAAAGAGACCGAAACGCCTTGGGTATGCGCCAAAAAGAAAATCTCTCTCTCTCTCTCTCTCTCTCTCTCTCTCTCTCTCTCTCTTGCAAAGTGTGTGTGTGTAAAGACAAATATGCACATACATTAATTTCTTATGCACTCACATATATGCTAATATTAGCATATATGTGCATAAAACAACAAGCTTGCATACTCAATTTCAATTAAAAATTACAAATTGAGAACAAATTAAAAACAACAAGCTTGCATACTCAATTTCTAGTAAAAATTACAAATTGAGAACAAAAAGAGAAGTAATAAAACAACATAATTGGTAATATGCTTACCTCTCAAATGTGGATTGGATAGTGCGTGTTCGAAGCAGATCTGCAAGGTAGGACACACGTGGAAGAACAAACCTACACACACATTGCATACATTAGTAATAGATTCACATACACAAGCTCTCTCACTCTCTACATCTCTCACAACACACACATACAAATCTTCTCTCCATACATAATTAAGAAGGTAAGAAGAAGGATGGACAGAGGGGAATGAGATATACACACACATCACACATTTAACCGAATGAGATATACACACACATCACACATTTAACCGAATCTCCATTTACCCTAATCTCTCCACACACACACACACACATAAGAAGATGAGGAGAGAGGGAGAGGCAAAACGCCATAAGAAGATGAGGAGATGGGGAGAGGCAAACCACCCAAGGAGAGAGAGAGAGAGGGAGATCTACACACACACTTCACTAAGTCTCTCCACACACACACACACACACACACAACAAGAGTGGGTTGAATGGAAGAAGGCGAACGCTTGAGGGAGATGGACGCATACCTTCTCTGGATGCAGTTCGACGCCGTGCAAAACAAAGAACAATAGGTTCTCGGCTGTAAAAAACTTACGGGCATCGGTATATCCGTCGGTATATTCATCCGTATATGCATCGGTATATGCGTCAGTATATTCGTCGGTATACCCGTCGGTATAAGCATCGGTATAGGAACTTTTGAAAATTACCTGCCGACTTTTCGCCTCCAAATTTAGGACGTACATACTGACGCTCGACATTTGCGTCGGTGTTCTAACGTCGGTATGCCCTAAACCTCTAGTAGTGGAGGCACTCGTGTGAAGTCAACATGAGTGGTAACGTCAGAAGATTCCATGTCCATGTGAGAGATGCAAGGCAAAAACCGTGTGTTCATGACAAATCACTATAAAGCATGTGCAAGATTACAACCAATTCAAAGATGTACAACGTTCACGTAGTGCGACAAGTGTATATATTCTCTATCTCAAGTTCTAATGCACATGATTTTGGTATTCATAAGATAGTCCATATTTTTTAGGACGAGGACAAGGAAGAGACACGTCATAAAATGAGTGAGTCTATGCCTTATTACTCTTGTTTAGGATGACTACATAAAGGCTTTAGAGACCTCCATGATTCCATTGGGGTGAGCCCGCAAGCTCGATATGAGGAAGAAATGCCTCCACCAATGGCACATGAAGTCGATGAAGATTTGGGCATGGACGAGATGATAGATGACTTCTTTAAGAAACAAGGAGAGGAGATGCCCAAAGCCACACTTGACAAAGATAAATTAAAACAAGCCACTTGCACTCCACTGTACAAGAGATGTGCATACTCCACTATACAAGGGGAAAGTAGGAGAAATAAAGAAAGCAGGTGGATAAGAGAGATCCAAAAGAAACTTGTTTCTGAGAGGAGGGAGGGAGGCTTAATGTTATAGTCACTCTCAGCTAGGTGAATGCTCAAAAAGATACCTTTAGAATCTTCTACCTAAACAGCACCTTGGGTTTTTTCTTATTATTTGTGTGCTCCCACTTGGCCAAGCTGCCTCCCTCACACACGTCTCGAGTGTTTGAAACTAGGAGGGTGCTAGAGGTCTTTGTAAGGCTCATTTACAAAGAAACTTGCCACATGTGCATGTCATCCCACCAGTGCTCCACATTTCTCATTTATCAGTAAAAATAAAGGTCGACAACAAGAATTGATACTTTAAAAACCTAACTGAGAGGCTCAATTTTTAGCACGCCTTTTAAAGGCATCCCCAATATGGACACTCAACATGCAAAATTTGAGATGAATGAACAGGTTGAAACGAATAAGCACTAATATTATATTACTAAATCATATGAGATACAAAAATGATAAATTCATAAGCATGCCATGTGCTTGTTTGCAAGGGCGCCACGGCATGCCTATGCATAGTCAAGCCTACACACACGTCCATGGCTATGATAAGCCTACGCCTAAGCAGAAGCATAGGCTATGGCTATGTATAAGCATAGGCTTAGATATGCATATTCATGTAAATGCTTGGATATGGAGCCACGAAGAAGATGAGAGAGTAGTTTGGAAAGTGCCACAAGGAAGTAGCCTCGTAAGGACGATGGGACAACATGAAACAATGTATCATTACCCGATAAAATTTTAGAAGGAGCCAAACAACATGAAACCTACCATACCCTCAAATGTTGCACAACTACCCACCTTTCCTTCAGGCAGATGGCTTGATTTAACAATAGCACAAGCAAAACATGATGGTGAAGCGATCATTGAGGAGGAGGAGGAGCTTGCAAAAGGCTATGATTGGCATGTAAGTGATCGATCTCCTTGACTACTATCTTGTTAATAAATAAGAAAGTGTATTTATCATGCATCACCTTACAAGCTAATTCTTGGTGTGCTTGTAGTTTGTAAATATGGTGCACTATGGTCATATGGTTGACATTCTTGAGTGGAAAGAATAGATCACAAAAGAATAATGTTTGATGATGATGTCAAGGCTAACTTCATGGAAGAAATCTAGTGAAGTGCAATTGACTTGAATGTCGAAGTTGGTATGCTTAATTATTGTGGAACCACTCAAAAGATAATCAAAGTTGTTTTTAGAAGGTTTGACATGTTTATCTTTGATGTGAAGTGGTTTAAGGTAGTAAACAAATGGATGAAATATAATTGTAAGGAAAGACAAGAGTGGATTTGTTCAAGTTGACTTCATGAAGTTTTGGACAAACCATAGGGACACCTTTATGCTATCAGAACATTGTATAAGAACGAGTAATCATAATGATAGAGTTGATATTATCAAAACTCAAGAGCTAAATAATAGAGTTGATGTTGAAATCCAAGAGCCAATTGCGACTAATATAGTAGCTGTCATATACTAGGCCTGAGGGACAGATTCAAGAGCATAGGGAAGAAAGGTCATCAAGTTCTAATAGAGATCCAAGTATATGCGACGAAGGGCAACAAATAGATGATTTGATCCTACAGAAGAACGAGACATAATTTAACCAATTGGTTCAAAATTCCTTAAGTGATATTGCATTCCTTGAAATTGATCTTTTTGGGACCATGGATCTAGCCAAGAATCATAGAATAGATGATGATCTTTGACTTTGCAATATTAGTTTACATATGCAAGGTTTCACTTCTGTCTCATTGTTGACTCTCTTGCACAACATCGTTTATTCACAGTTTACTCCCTCGTGTGCAGCAATACTAGAATATAGTGATATTTTTTATTTTTCACATTGAAATACACATTTTTAATATCCCAGATGAGCTCAAAAGGACAAAAACTGGTAATTTTAAGTGTAAATATGAGGAGGCTTTTTTCAAAAAACAAATCTTGTATTTTTACCGACACTGATACTGACGTCTATATCAACACCTTTACCAACGCTCGTATCGGTGCTCGTAATTTGGCATCCCTTGCCATGCTTTATCACCGCATATATTAGCGCCCGTCGTCACATTTGCGCCAATATCTGACTGTCGGTACACCCAATGATCAATACTTTACTCATTCTCATCGATCTAATTTGAGTGTTGTGCTTCAATCTATGTCTTTTTCCTTGTTTCTGCATTTATGTGTGTGTTGGTTCTCTGATCTCTATTCCAATAATTGGTATTAGAGAAGCTTATCTTGGCTCTCACCCCCTTGTCATGTTCTCCTAGAGTTTCTCTTTTAATTATCTCATATTGAGCTATCCTCTTAAGTGTAGATGGTATACTCTATATTTGTATGGTTATCTACATTAACAAGGTTTTAGCACATTTCAAAGTGTTTTATGTGCATTTCGGGACTTGTTCGCATGCTTTAAGGTTTCCATATGCATCTCGGGGGAGTCTGAGTGTTGAGGTAAATTTTATATCATACACCGCATTCAGTACATATATTCCAGAGCGAATCTTTTGCCAAGCTCATAATATGGCAATATGCCTACATATCATAGAGCACATGGCTGGTGGTAGTAGTAAACTAAAATTTTCCTCCATGAAAAGTGGATAAAGAAGGGTCATGTGATACTAGCTTTTCTTGTACCCCTAGAAAGTACAAGTTCAAGAACATAGATGTGTGCCTGAAGCCTCTAATCGTGCCCCTGATGCGTTTTGCCCATTTGCTTAATTTATATTCAACCATAGACGTCCCAAATAATTTAGGCACTCACCCACAAAGGTTCTGCTGGATTTAGTAATGCGCTGGAATGTGTGATAGACATCTCTATATTGTGAGCTCCTTCAGGAGAGACGGTACTACGGAGAGAGTCTTGCATACTGCTGGCCTGACTAGTGGTTGTAGTCATGTATACATTAGCTAATCTTGGGCATGTGGGGCAAAAGCTAGTTTTGGGTGAGCCGATGGGAGGACTAGTGTGGACACGGACCGAATTTGGTCCAATTGGCACTCAGTCATTGGAGGCACATTGTAAGGAGCTAATCAAATTGAAAAGTTAAATGTCGTGGTGTTGGGGAGAGCAAAGGATGCAGTTTCTTTCTCTTTGCGTTGGAAGGCTAATCTTGGGTTTCTTTAATCCTGGATTGGATTGCAGAGCTAGAAAGTCTGCATTTTTGTTTAATGTGTGGAGATGCATATGGGCTAAGATTGATTTGTGGATGCGGTTTTGATTAAGGTGGCTGCAGCCAGGCATGTGAACACGGCTCATGGGATATCAAATGATCTACGTCGAGTAGGTAGATTGGAGAAAAGCTAGACCAGAGACACGAATTGTGTGATCAGACTGTCAATAATTTGATTGATTCGAGTTATTACACACATCACGATTTATTTTAAGCTCTTACACATCAAACTAGGAAAGAGAGGCCCTAAAACTTAAGACGCGGCCTAGCTGCTGCTTGCCGAACGCCATTTAATCATCATGAGACAGAGGAGAACACTTTAGACATTGTCTGGCCGTTCTGCTTACTCTACTAGTTAGATGTGTTGTGGAAGTCTAGCAGCGTCCGGCCTGCCTTCTTCAAGCGTTTCTCCCGACGATCTCTGCAGTTAATAATTAGATGTGAGAAAGGTTATTAGCAGGAAGCTGGCAGGGCAAATTGACAGACAGTGATCAGGAGAGACGCTAATAAAATTAAAACATTCCTAATTAATTAAACTTGCAGTGCTCAGAGTTTGCTGATCAAGTAGGTAGGCGAATCAGAGAAGCCTACGACGAGAACCGCGATACGTCGCCGATATTCATGCAGAACGAGCTCGCAGAGATGAGAGACGCATTAAGGTAGTGCCGGTAGTTTGGGCAGAGCATTAAATTAGAGCAAGAGTACTACTCGAGAGCATTAAATTAGGGCTTTGAAAGAGCAGCAAATTAAAGACAAAGACTAGTAGAGGGGGTGGTCTAGTGTCCTGACCCGAGCAGCAGCCAAACCTCCTGAATATCAAGTTGATGAAAATTCGGAGACATCAAGGACAGGAGTCCCCCTTCGTAGGTCCAAGCTCCATCCAATAGAGCACCTTCATGAGCTTGTAAATTATAGTAGAGGTCTTTATAAGCACTCCATGTAAGAAATAAGCTCCATCCAATAGAGCACCTTCATGAGCTTGTAAATTATAGTAGAGGTCTTTATGAGCACTCCATGTAAGAAATAAGTTACTCCATGGTCTGGAACGTAATAAGTTCGAAATAAAGGTCCACAACAACAACAACTCAACCGATACTTTAAAAACCCAACCAATTTTCACCAGGCCTTTTAAAGGCATCCACAATATGGACACTCAAAATGCAAAAGATTGGACGTTTATAAGGCGAATCTAAAGTTTTTGGACTCTGCTTCCCGCCCTTCAAGCTTCCCGCCAAGCTGCATCATCGTCTCTCTTTCTCTGCGGGCGGATGCCCTCCCAAGTGCATGGGCACTGAGAGGAGGAGCCCGTCCCTTGTTCGTCCCCAGCTCCCATCACCTGCAAAATCCATTCAAATGCTCAGCAGTCACTTTACCGGTGCTTCTCCCTCTTCATCTCTGCAAGGTCCTAGGACAAACCAGTGGAACCAACTCCCAGACAAACCCTGGGGAGACGACTCATTAATAGAAGAAATAATGGAAGAAAACTCCCGTCTCATGCAAGAACTCAAGGAAGCTAAAGAGCAGCTGTTATCTTCAAAAAGCAAGGATCAACCAAAAGAAGCCCCCATCCCCCCAAAGGAAGACAGTCACAACACTATTGGCGCGCAACAGAAAGAATCTAACAGCACAGCTGAAAGAGGTATCCCCCAGCCCCTATCGGTTCATGTAAGTCTTCCTATTGAACAAGTCAGGAACAAAGTTGAAGAATACTCTGAAAGATGTCTGGTCGGCCTACTATTTGGCCCGCGCCCGTCTAAGGAAGCAATGAAAGCCTAGATCCAAGACAGCTGGTCTCCCATAGGAGTGGAGGTAACGCTCACGCAAGCCCTGGCCAAAGGATACTACATTTTTATGTTCAAAGAGGCTAGCATGGCTATGAAAGTCATCAGCTCGGGACAATGGATGTTTAGGCACCTCCCATTTTGCTTTATGAGGTGGACCAAAGACTTCAACCCGGATGGCCCAAAATCTTCAGTGTACCCTGTGTGGGTAGAGCTCCCCAACCTACCCATTCACCTTACTCCTTGGATCAAAGCCATCCTAGCTCCTTTAGGTCAAGTTTTAGGCACTAAAGCCTTCACTGACTACAATCCCGCATGGCACCCCCAAGTCCTCGTTGAGCTAGACCTGTCTCTCCCTCTTCCGGAAGAGATCTCCATTGGTTGCGGGGAGTTTTCCCTCACCCAACCTATTCTCTACAAACATCTTCCAAACTCCTGTTTTCACTGTGGGAAACAGGGTCATCTCATTAGGAATTGTCCTATCAAGAACCCTCAAATCATTCTTCCTCACCCAGCTAACAAAGCTCCCCCCCCTCAACCCTTGGTCCAGTCCCCCCCCTCCTCATCCAATCCGCCATCCATTCCCAAAGAGCCTGATGTGCCAGTAGGCAGCAGACGCAAGCCAACTGTCAAACCTAAACCCTCTGTGTCTATAATAAAGCCTAACAGGTATTCAGTCCTGGCTGCCATACCAGAACCAGGGGCTACTGAAGAGGAACAGGACTGCGTGGAAAGTACTCCACTAAACAAGCTGAGACTGGAGAAGGAGGTGGATAACCTTAATGATGCAGAAATGGGTACTGTCTCCAGCCCAACAAAGGAGAACATAACCGATACACAGCCTGCTATACCGAATGACATGGAGATCAGTAAAGAGCTCAAGAGAGGGAGAGCTCAACTTGGAGCCACCCCCCAATCAGCCACCAAGGGAGGAGCAAGCAAACCCCCCAACAAAAGATAATGAAAATAACCAGCTTCAATGTAAAAGGCCTAACTGACTTGAACAAAGCTCAACTGGTCAGACAGTGGCTTAAAACCAAAGGCCTCTTGGACATCATTGTTTTAGTGGAGATTAAGACTACAGGAGAAGAACTGAACAGAAGGCTCAACACTATCTCTCCCGACCATTTCTGGATTCACACCCTGCATTCCCAAGGAAGCGGAGGTTTGGCCGTGGGAATTCACCTCGACCTCAGCTCCGAGCTGAAGGGTTTCCACATAGGACACAACAACCAATGGATTGCAATGTACCTCAACAACTTCACTCTCGTGGGGATCTATGCCCACGGACCCCAAAAACAAAGGACTGAAACCTGGAACTCTCTCCTCAACTTGCAGGCCCCCACCCTCATCCTGGGAGACTTCAACATGGTAGAATCCCTCCAAGACAGGTTCCAAGCCAAGGGGCATGCCCTATTTGGAAGAGAAAAGCTTGCTTGGGAGAAAGTCAAACGTAAACTCAATCTTCAAGACCTAGGCCAGGAAGGAATATTCTCATGGCAGAACTACTCAACAGGGGAGCTCAAAAGGAAAGCCAGGCTGGACAGAGCCTATGCTAGCAACGAAATTGTTGCAAAACATAACAGATGTGAATGTCAGGTTGACACCACGACTTGCATCTCTGACCACTATCCCATTATCACCACCATGGATAACCAGGACACCAGACACAAGGCTGGCTGGTTCCACACTGATCCTACCGTTTTTAAACTACCTCTGGTCAAGGAAGAGATAGCCCAAATCTGGAAATCTTTCTTCTCTTTCAACCTTCCCCCGGCTAAAGCCTGGAACCTCGCCATCAAGTCCACTCAAAACCTCCTAAAGCAAGTAAGGAAGGAAGTCACAGCCCACCGGACCAGTAGGCTCAGGAAACTTCAATCTCAGCTTCGGATGCAAGAGTCTTCTACCAACCCTGAAAACCTTAACCAGATCAGAGCTCAAATCAAAAGGGAGGAGGAAATAGCCCTCCAGCAAGCCAAGCTCTTCACCAGGGACTGGTGGGCAGGTAAAGCTGATAGACCGAGCAAAGAAATGTTCAAGATGCTTAAAGTGAAACAAAGGCAAGAACATCTCCCCCTCCTCTGCTTCAAGAATTGAATCAAGGCTAGCAATCATGATGAGAACAAGCAGCTCCTAACTGAATACTACAGGGATATCTTCCTTGAAACAGGACCCCCCTCTCAAAGCAAGCTAAAGGCCATGCAGACCATTAAAGAGGTAAGGGAAGCCACTGTTCCTCCTAATCTGGCAAAAGTTCTGGAGCGGGACATCTCTCACGAGGAAATAAAAAAGGTAATATTATCTCTCAAGCCTAATAAAAGCCCAGGGGAAGACGGATTGGCTGCTGAATTCTACCAAACCTTCAGGAGGTGTTAGTAGACCCTATCCTCCAAGTGTGGCAAGAAGCGATCAAATATGGAGCATTGCCCTCCCAATCTAATCAAGGTCTTATCAAGCTCATCCACAAAAAAGGTCCCAAGGAGGAAGTAGGAAACTGGAGACCTCTTACAATGCTTAACAGTGTGTACAAGATCATCGCCAAAGCCCTTGCCAACCGTCTATCCGAGCACATGGATAGCTGGGGATAAATAAGGAACAGAAAGGTTTCATCAAGGGTAGATACATCCTAGACGCCATCATAGCACTTTGGGAAGGCTTTGAATATGCTGAGAAAACTAATCAGGATTTTCTCTTCATAAAGATCGACTTTGAAAAAGCATATGACAGAATACACTGGGACTTCATCCTCCAATCTCTAAGGGATATGGGTTTGGGACCCCAATTCACCCATATGGTCAAAACCCTCTTCGGTAATGCCAAAGCCAAGATAATTTACAACGGAGAGCTATCTGCCCCCTTCCCTCTTCAAAAGAGCATCAGACAAGGCTGCCCTTTAGCCCCCCTCTTATATGCCATAGCCTCAGATGGCCTCAACTGGCTCATCAAGGACAAGATGAAAAAAGGAGAGATAGCTGGAATAAAGCTCCCTAATGGAGATCAGATGTGTACACAGATGTTTGCGGATGATACCAACTGCCTGATAGCCAATGAGGAAGGAAGTATAAAGGCTCTCTGGGAATGCTTACAAATCTATTGCATGGCCTCAGGCTCTTCAATTAACCACTGTAAAACATGCATCAAATCACTCATAGATCCACCACCTGACTGGCTTATGGAAGCAGGCTGCAACCTAATCCATGACGGTGAGATTTTCAGGTTGCTAGGAATACCTATGGGCTTTAAGGTCACTCTAAAACAAAGATGGCAGTGGGTCATGGAAAAGATAGACAATAAGCTACTGAGATGGAAAAGAAGACAGCTTACCTTGGCAGGGAGGATCATGATTCTCAACCACTTCATTCTGCCCTATACCATCTTTTTTATCAGCTGTTGGAGGCCTCCAGACTCTGACCTCAGCAACTTTACCAAGCTGTGTAGGAACTTTCTCTGGGGCGGTGATCCCTGGAACAAGAGCATACCCAAAGTCAAGTGGGACATCTGCACCACCACTAAAGCAAAGGGAGGGCTAGGTATCCAGGACATCTGCACCACCACTAAAGCAAAGGGAGGGCTAGGTATCCAGGACATCAGGATCACTGCCAAACAGAATGGCAGCTAAGTGGATCATAAGAGCATGTGCTAACCCCTCTGAAGATTGGGCTCAGCTTCTCCTCAAGGATACCCCCAGATTTGTCATCACGGGCTTCAATAAATGGAATAACCTACCCCTCTCAACCATAGTCATCTCCAAGTTCCCCATCTCCCCCAAGGGCGGTCAACTAGTGTCCTCAATATGGAAAGCTTGGAATAACATCAAAATGTTCCTAAACCCAGCCCCAAACCTTCGCATTTCTAAAGGTGCTCTGGCCGGGGACTCCTGCTGGTGGTCCAGTCTCCCTTTCCCCCCCCTTCAACCAGAGGAAGCCCAATTAGCGCTAAACCTTCACAAGAGAGGCATTGTAACATGGGCAGATCTCAGAGATCAACAGCTAGGAACCTGGCTTTCATGAGCTGATCTAGTGGCAAAATACGACTGCAGGACCCCGGAGCTGGACCTCGTGCAAAGCAGAACCTCGAAGTGGGATCTGCAGGAGACCTGGAAGCTCAACAACCCCTCTGCCTTTAACATCTGTGCTTACCAATGGACAGGTAGCATACCTCTTCTCCCCATCCCTAAGTTTACTAAATCTCCACCGATCCACCTACCTCTCAACCGTAGATGGAACATGCAGTGGGACCGAAAAAAATGGTACAACAGCCTCAGGAACCTCTGGAACCCCCACACTGACCCCAAGAAGTCATGCCTAGCATGGCTCATTGCCTATAGAGCTCTATGGACCCAAAGTAAGGCAGCCAAATTCAATGTGGCATCTAACCAATGTGCCAGATGTGGACTCCCAGAAGACGATATACATATTTTCCTACAGTGCCAGCACATCTCTCAATCTCTCAAAGAACTTCAAAACACAGCAGGTAAATGGGGCACAGCTTTATCCTGGAAACAGATTTTACTGGGAGAAGCCATAGGATGTTCAGACACGCTATGGAACATCATTAGAAGCGAATATCTATGGCATGCATGGATGCTTAGAATAGTAGCAACGTTCAACAATCCAGAAATCAAAGCCCCCTGCTGTCAGTTAGCCTAAGCACAACATGCAGCAGATACTGGTCTAAAAGATTACCTTATCTAATCAGCTTAGAGAAAAAGCTAGAAATTAAATTCAACAAGAAAGCCTCAGACTTCACCAAACACAAACTGGAATCAATCAGAGGAAAAATCAGGTTAGTTATGACCAAAGATAGAGCTCTAATTGACATAATCTGCAGGCAGTAAAGATGATCTTCATACAGTTAACATGCAACAGTATGTCCACTACAAGCCCCCACAATCGGGTCAATGGACGAATGAATCAGGACTCATTCAATGTACAGCACAAATGACAACCAGATCCCTGCAAGTTGACAGAAACAAGGAAGGACAAGCCTCGGAAAGTGACCTGCAAGACCAACTTGTCAGTACCAGTCCATGCATCGACCTCAAGCCTCGCCACATCAGGAAGGTGCAGCTACCCGCGAAGTCCTTTCTACCCCCTGCAAGAATGGTGGAAAACATCAGAACAGAGACGCGGAGCTCTAAGCCAATCATCACCGTAGCGGGGAGGAGCTTGCACCGACACCATCTGAATGGAACTGCATACAGAACAAGGCTCATCAAGCTCAGATGATGATTGAGAGTAAAACAAGGGGACTCAGAAGTTAATACCAAGGGACACAAGCTGCTGCATGACATCAAATCAGATTAATCTGCATGCAAACAGACCTGACTCGAGCCCGCGTGGAAGGTTCACAAAAAGAGAACACCTAAAGAGTATACCAGGAGGAAGAAGGTATCCAGCCAAGAGAAGAGTTCACCCTCTCCGAGTCGCCACCAAAATGGTGGATTGAAAGGATGAGTCCCGCTTCAAGTCTCCCGATGATCAGCATCTGCAGACGGATGACGTGAAGGAGCTCCTACACCTGCAGAACACCTACAGATTGGCGTCTGAGGCAAATACCAAAGGGGTAGCACTTGCTAGTTGTGAAGCCAACAAGCAAACTGGCAGCCAGTGATCAAGGCTCCGCAGAATCGCCTAAGAAAATTCGAAGGAGGAGAGATCACATGCAGCGTGTGATTTGACAAATGGCCAACTGCCTCCCTCCTTCACACGCGTAAGCACATGCAGAAACGTGACTAGTGGTGTCTGACGGTACAACAGACACGTGGCCCCCCTTTTTGTAACCTTGGATTCTCTCTTTATCATCAATATATCTGCCCCTTTTTTGAAAAAAAAAATGCAAAAGATTTATGACCTTTCAGCCAGACACCTTGGGGCCTTTCAAAATTGATGGGTTTGGTGAAATATCTAGCAAGTCTTTTTTTTTTCTATTTAAGTGTAACCATTGATGGGTATTTTGGAATTTTGCAAGTATTTTTACGGCCGCAATGCTCAAAAACAGGCGTTGTCTCTCAAAAACCAACTATGCTTCCAACTACACAAAAACCTTAATATTACAAGAAACCAAAAGATTACAGTATTCTCTCTTTTCTCAAGCACTGCACAAGCCATATGACACCGCCACATGTCTCAAATCAAAAGTCTGACCACTCATCCTCGTACCACTAATCATTAATACAACCTACATTAATAAATATGCTTCCTACAACATCCGGTACTTTTAAGTTAGCTTCCTACATTAAAGGTAGCTAGCTTCCTATACAACAATCGGTACTTTAAAGTGAGGCTCAATTTTTGGCATGCATCCACATGGACACTCAACATGCAAATTTTGTGTAAATGTCCTTACTGCCTTGAGAATAGGAAGACATTGCACAAAAACTTGGTAACCAAAACATTACAATATCAATTGTCTCTCTTCGCAAGCACTACACAAGCCAAATGACACCGCTAGCTTGCACATATTTCAAAGCAAAAGTCTAACCACTCATCTCATAATGCTCATAAATCTTACCTACATGAATAGCTATGGTTACTTAAAAGTTCCTTTTCTTTGTGTGCAAAGAGCATGTATGAAGATTTCCTACCATGAATAACTTCACAATCCAAAAACATTGCAATCCTCATAGCAGTATAAGTAGATTCAATCTCCCTCTAATAAAGGTGGATTTACATTCGCTCTTTGCCTCTTCGAACCCTTCGATTTCAGAGCTGTTCCCACATGGGCACTCAACCTGCAAAATTCATTTAAATGTTGTTAGAGCCTTGAGAATACAAAGATAACACACAAAGTCTATTATTAGTATATTAACCAAAAGATTACAATATTATCTCCGTTCTCAAGCACCACACAACCACATGATGCTAGCTTACATGTGTTTAAAATCAAATGTCTAAACCACTCACAAGGCTTTCATAAATACAAACTGCACTAATAGCTAAGCTTGCGCAAAAGAGTAAGCTTACCAACCATGAATAACTCCACAATCTAAGACATCCATCTCTACAACACAATGGAGGCCTACCAAGCATGATTGATGAGCGAGGAGCCCAGTGTGTTTAGCCAAGCTATCAGCATGGTAACTGCCAACAAGGGAGACTATTGCTAGCACAATAGCGACGCCAGTACACACAACACAATAGAGGCCTACCCATGCATGATTGACAACCTAGTAGTTGACTGTGCTACTCTGCATCACTATTATCAGAATAGCAAATGGGCCATGAGCCGATAGACAGTGGGGCTGTAGCCAAGCCACCTTGATCCTTTAATCAAGACTAGAGAACTCGATGAACATGTTTTGATCTAAGTAGGAGAGTAAGGTTGAGTGTAGATGGATGGTGACAAAGAAGTTAGAAGGTGGGTTGAATGAGACAAGAAGACAGAGCATATATCGTCGAGCAGAGGAAGAGGATATCAATGAAAAATAATCCATCATTTCTTATATTAAAAATAGAAGTATATGTACTAGATGCCTCACATTTGATTATCGGCCACCTAGATCCATAACCCTCCCATGGCCATTCCAAGGCCAACTAAGAGATTTAATACATTACTAGTGGTGGGACTTTGCATCATGATCATCACCACAATCAATAATATCATCATCCCCAACAACATCATCATGTCATGTGTTTATGCATGAGACACCTTCACCTACATTGGGGTAGGTGGTAACTCATACTCTATATCTTCCATTATCCAGATGTGCATCCTGCACTCCCATCTCTTCAATAAAAGCTCCTCAATGTCTTCATCTTCAAAAAAAGCCTTTGAATGAGAAGCAACTTGTAAGAGATAACACCACTTCCTAGCATGCATGTCCAATTAAAGCACAACCTATCAACAAGGAGGGGGACCGAGTATTGAGCATGAACATATAATGTAAATAATGGTGTACAGGTCCAGTTGAAGCACAATCTATTAAACTAGGAGGGGGATTGAGTGTTAAGCATGAATATATGATGTAAATAATGGTGTACATGTTTAAAATGTTAAAGTAGTATGAGGAGTCCTTATCCTGTTACTAGAACTTCCTTGAGTCTATTGCCATGATCACACTTGGATGCCTTCTCACAGTTGCTTGAGAAACACGACACAACACGTTGGACATCCAATAAGAAATTTCCAACCTCAATGCTATTCTCAATCATGCCATTATAATCAAGCATTCTCCCATCCACTTGTCAAAAAACTTTCCATGATCATAATCTTGTGCATTTCTCTCAGAGCATTAAGCACTAATCTTAATGCATTGTGCATTAATGCATAAATACTTGAATGAATAATGCATGAATGTATAAGCATTAAGCTTAATGCATGAACACATAAGCTTAAGCATGCATAATGCATTAAGCCTATGCAATAAGCTTAATGCTTTCATGTATTCATAAGCTTAATGTATGAATGCATAATGCAATAAGATGAATGCATCATGCATAAGATTAATGCCTTGTGCTTAATGCATGCATAATTACTAGAGGCAAAACTTAGGTGAGAAAAAATTCGTGGCACGCAAAGGTGTAAAAATAACAAAGATTGACATCAAGGGGCTTACCTCTTGTGCTTTTTAGAAGCTTGTACGTGGTTGATATTCCTTAGAGAAGATTGCCTTAAAAAGATAAGTAAAGTTTTTATTTACAAAAAACTATTAATATAACTAGTTAAGCATTCAAGGGAGCATTTAAGCATACAAGAGAGAAAGCAAGCAAACAAGAGAAAAAATCATACTCTGGGGGGGGAGTGGGGGTCACTCATAAATATGTAAGCGTAGCACGTGGGTTCAATAGAGAGAATTTTTAAAATCCCTTTCTTACGCATTTATTACAGGAAGCAAGCAAGCATTTATTATCACAGGAGGCAAGCAAGCATCCTTAGAGGGGGTCACTCATATGTAAGCGTACCATGTGGGTTCAATAGAAAGGATTTTTAAAATCCTTTTTTAACACATTTCTTATACACACAAGGGTACCATTTAAAGGGGGTATTCACAGATTGAATAGAAAAAAAAAAGTTTAATTCATGAAAAGTTCAGAGATAAGGGTTCTTTAAAATAGGCTTTGAACGCATGTGATAACAGAGGGTTTACTTAAGGTAAACCCCCCCGAGCAATAAGGATATAACAGAACAAGCTTTACATTTGAGGCAAGCCTAAAACCCTAGAAATTAGAGCACTTTCAAAAAAAAAGATTAAAGAAAAAGAAGAAGATAAGGATATTATGGTGCATAGCTTGATATGGCTTGCTTGTGATGCTTGTAGACACTACAAGGGATCGGGCTCATACCCGCGCTCTTAGCCACTAAAAATGACTTGTGAAAAAAAGTAGCGGGCCCGTGTATCAGCGCGTGTATCATCGCGGCCAGAGACATGCGTGTAAAACCGCGTGTATAGTAAAACTCAGACGCACGTATACACGGGTGTGTAGCCACGGTTTTACACAGACGCATTGATACACGCGTCTATACACGCTTTTTCTTATATTAGACGCGCTTATACACGGGTGTATAGCCGCATCCTATTTAGTTCCAATATCCCAGACGCGTTTATACCTGCGTCTATACACGCGTTTCTTTAATTTAGATGCGCTTATACACGCGTGATTGCCAGTTTTTACGCATTAATACACGCGTAATTTCCAGGGTATCCGCGCAGATACACGCGAGTTTTAGCAGTTCTGACGCGTTTATACACGCGAATAGAGAGCCAAAATACTGTTCCTTCCAGAGAGTGCTATTTGGTGCCTGAATACTGTTCCTTCCAGCACCCAATAGCACTCTCTGGTTTAGGGTTTTTGGTGCATTAGACCGTCCCATTAGACCATCCACGAAGAACATATGCACGAGGGAGATTAAGACAAGAACAACATGAATGCATACATTGTCATTACACGATTCAAGACAGACATGAATGTAATACTATCGATCAATCAATTCAATATTACTATCAAAATTTCATACATGTATACAAGGGAGTCCATATCTCGAAGTAGCCCATGGCTTGAGTTTACAAAAAAATATATACAATCACATCCTCAATATGGAATGTGATACTACAAGTCTGAGTACTACTTAGACCCAGATGATGACTCGGTGCTCCCCCCATGCTCAGATGAGCTCACATCGGTCGGAATGTCCGAGGAGTAGTGCTCACGTCCACCCTCTGCAGAGCGGCGGCCGGTGGATCATCAGCAGCTTGTGCCTGTTCAAGTAATATATAGTATATAAGTATATATATATGCAATTCAATAAACCAAAACCATTCGTTACGAATTTTCAAGTACCTGTCGACCGTATGGTCTCATGGCCAACTCAAACTGCGCGTCCGTAATACGTCCCTCGGCTCTGAAGATGGCCCACGTGTCACGTCTGCTATGCCGGCGAGCATACGCAGTATCGTGGGTTGTGGGCTTCCTCCCCATAACCCGTCGCTGTATCATAATCAACACAATTTGTAAGATTAAAACAATCATAGAATCAATGAATTAAGTAAACAATCAAATAAAGTGGCAGGATACTTACGAACTCTGCCTCCCATGACTCGACGCCGCCAGATCCGAAATGCGAAGATCCAACGGTCTCCATCTGGATCCGTCGTGCCTCCACATGCTGCCTGCTCTTCACGCCACCCTCTGCTCGTTTCTTTGCCTCCTTCCACTCGCGTTTGTGCGCAGTGGTGGCAGGTTTCTCGGCAGGATAGCCACCCCCGCAGCTACATTTAGCCGGTCATCGTACGCGAGTTTTTTAAGGTGAGATCTTTTATTACTTAAGATCTCCCTTATTCGCGTCCTTCCCCATATATCCGAGAATGTAGCATGTGGGGGATTGGGGTACCGACTATGTACAGCCTCTATCACCTCCCCAACTAATCGGCTATTTTGATCTTTAAATTTAATAAAACAATTTCTATATGAGTTTGATACTACCCCACGCATGTACTCCATTACCTCCCTCCCCCTCGCATCCATCACTATCCCGCCCCTATCCGTCACATCATAGCAAACCACTCTCTCCATCTCTCTCATCTCCTCCTCTTCCGAACTGTCTCCTCTAACTCTTCTCCCTCTATCTCCTCTCTCACCGCGTGCCCTACTACCTCCCCCACCTCCCCCACCAAAGCACCTGCCGCATCCTCCACTGCTCCCACTCTTCCTACTGCTGCGGGTGGAGTCACGACTGGGGGATTGTCTACGTGACGGTGGCTGTGAGCCCTGACGTGACGGTGGCTCTGAGGGAGCACGTGATGGTGGCTGTGAGGGTGTACGTGAGTGTGTCTGGGACGAGGTATGTCTCCTCGGTGGACGTGGAAGAGGAGAAGCTGCATGCCGTCTCGTCGGACTCGAAGGAATAGACGGCACTGGAGTGCCCTGGATACTCGCGGTAGGGGTATAGACACCACGCAGGGAAGGAGGGGGATGGGCATACATATACTCTGTAAGCTCAACCGGACCAGGTTGGCGCCCAAAGTGATTCATCATCTCCATCAACCAATTGCTGTATGCAAATGGATCGGATGAAGAACCTGGAATATCCATAAAGAACCTGCAACAAACATCTTCATGTACATCATGGGCTGTCTCTTGACTCACACAAATTAAATCATTCAAGTCAAGAGAAATCTGAAACGCCGTAGTCTTCTGTCTGTAAAAACGCGTGTATACACTCGTCAAAAAACGCATGTATACACCCGTCCAAAAACGCGTGTATATGCGCGTGAACATACTCTGCAGATAGGTTACACGCGCTTCTACACGCGTTCTTACACGCGACCTGCGAAAAAAATTTCTCGAAAAGACCGACCCCCCGACAAAGACAGAATGTCCTTATAAAAGGACCAGCCATTGTCGCCCCTGTCAGGATGCAGTAACCCAATCGTGTGCAAAAAGACAAACCCAAAGAGCAAAGAGCAAAGTAAACAAATCTGACAAAAGAGACAAGGCACAGGACAAAGTGACTCACCTCTGAAAAAGTGAGTCTTCTCTGCTCCTTCTCTGCTCCCTCCTTCTCCCGTGTGTGTGCTCCTTTCTCTGCTCCCTCCTTGCTGTTGGAAGAGGCGAAAACAGGCGCATTGTTGATTTCTTAGTTCAAAAGATGATAGATGACTTCTTTGAGAAAGAAGGAGAGGAGATGCCCACAGCCACACTTGACAAAGATAAATTAAAACAAGCCACTTGCACTCCACTATACAAGGGGAAAGCAGGAGAAATAAAGAAAGCAGGTGGATAAGAGAAATCCAAAAAAAACTTGTTTCTGAGAGGAGGGAGGGAGGCTTGACGTTATAGTCACTCTCATCTAGGTGAATGCTAAAAAAGGTACCTTTAGAATCTTCTACACCTAAAGAGCACCTTCAATTTTTTCTTATTATTTGTGTGCTCCCACTTGCTCAAGCTGCCTCCCTCACACAGGTCTCGAGTGTTTCAAACTAGGAGGTGGGCGCTAGAGGTCTTTGTAAGGCTCATTTACAAAGAAACCTGCCACATGCGCATGTCATCCCACCAGTGCTCCACATTTCTCACTTATCAATAAAAATAAAGGTCGACAACAAGAACCGATACTTTAAAAAAAACTAACCGAGAGGCTCAATTTTTAGCACGCCTTTTAAAGGCATCCCCAATATGGACACTCAACATGTAATATTCGAGATGAATGAATAGGTTGAAACGAATAAGCACTAATATTATATTACTAAATCATATGAGATACAAAAATGATAAGTTCATAGGCATGCCATGTGCCACTTTGCAAGGGCGCCACAACATGCCTATGCATAGTAAGGCCTACACACACATCCATGGCTATGCTAACCCTATGCCTAAGCAGAAGCATAGGCTATGGCTATGTATAAGCATAGGCTTAGATATGCATATTCATGTAAATGCTTGGCTATGGAGCCATGAAGAAGATGAGAGAGTAGTTTGGAAAGTGCCACAAGGAAGTGGCCTCGTAAGGATGATGGGACAACATGAAACAATGTATCATTGCCTAATGAATTTTTAGAAGAGCCGAACAACACGAAACCTACCATATCCTCCAGATCTTGCACAACTACCCACCTTTCCTTAAAGCAGATGGCTTGATTTAACAATAATACAACCAAAACATGATGGTGAAGCGATCATTGAGGAGGAGGAGGAGCTTGCAAAGGGCTATGATTGGTGATCGATCTCCTTGACTACTATCTTGTTAATAAATAAGAAAGTGTATTTATCATGCATCACCTTACAAGCTAATTCTTGGTGTGCTTGTAGTATTATAAATATGGTGCACTATGGTCACATGGTTGACATTTTTGAGTGGAACCAATAGATCACAAAAGAATAATGTTTGATGACGACGTCAAGGCTAACTTCATGGAAGAAATCCAGTGAAGTGCAATTGACTTGAATGTCAAAGTTAATATGCTTTATTATTGTGGAACCATTCAAAAGATAATCAAAGTTGTTTTTAGAAGGTTTGACATTTTTATCTTTGATGTGAAGTGGTTTAAGGTAGTAAACAAATGGATGAAATATAATTGTAAGGAAAGACAAGAGTGGGTTTGTTCAAGTTGACTTCACGAAGTTTTGGACCGACCATAGGGACACCTTTATGCTATCAGAACATTGTGAGCAAGTCATCTTCAAAGCAAATCCAAACGATGTAAGATGGTAGTTTATAGTCCAACTTTCTTCTTTCACTACAAGGGAGGCTCATACCCGCGCTCTTAGCCGCTAAAAATGACGTGAAAAAAAGTAGCGAGCCCGTGTATCACCGCGTGTATCATCGCGGCCAGAGACATGCGTGTAAAACCGCGTGTATAGTAAAACTCAGACGCGCGTATGCACGGGTGTGTAGCCACGGTTTTTACACAGACGCATTGATACACGCGTCTATACACGCTTTTTCTTATATTAGACGCGCTTATACACGGGTGTATAGCCGCATCTTGTTCAGTTCCAATATGCCAGACGCGTTTATACCTGCGTCTATACACGCGTTTCTTTAATTTAGATGCGCTTATACACGCGTGATTGCCAGTTTTTACGCATTAATACACGCGTAATTTCCAGGGTATCCGCGCAGATACACGCGAGTTTTAGCAGTTCTGACGCGTTTATACACGTGAACAGAGAGCCAAAAAAAAATCCAGAGAGTGCTGTTTGGTGCCTGAATACTGTTCCTAATAGCACTCTCTGGTTTAGGGTTTTTGGTGCATTAGACCATCCCATTAGACCATCCACGAAGAACATATGCACGAGGGAGATTAAGACAAGAACGACATGAATGCATACATTGTCATTACACGATTCAAGACAGACATGAATGTAATACTATCGATCAATCAATTCAATATTACTATCAAAATTTCATACATGTATACAAGGGAGTCCATATCTCGAAGTAGCCCATGGCTTGAGTTTACAAAAAAATATATACAATCACATCCTCAATATGGAATGTGATACTACAAGTCTGAGTACTACTCAGACCCAGATGATGACTCGGTGCTCCCCCCATGCTCAGATGAGCTCACATCGATCGGAATGTCCGAGGAGTAGTGCTCACGTCCACCCTCTGCAGCGGCGGCCGGTGGATCATCAGCAGCTTGTGCCTGTTCAAGTAATATATAGTATATAAGTATATATATATGCAATTCAATAAACCAAAACCATTCGTTACGAATTTTCAAGTACCTGTCGACCGTATGGTCTCATGGCCAACTCAAACTGCGCGTCCGTAATACGTCCCTCGGCTCTGAAGATGGCCCACGTGTCACGTCTGCTATGCCGGCGAGCATACGCAGTATCGTGGGTTGTGGGCTTCCTCCCCGTAACCCGTCGCTATATCATAATCAACACAATTTGTAAGATTAAAATAATCATAGAATCAATGAATTAAGTAAACAATCAAATAAAGTGGCAGGATACTTACGAACTCTGCCTCCCATGACTCGACGCCGCCAGATCCGAAATGCGAAGATCCAACGGTCTCCATCTGGATCCGTCCTGCCTCCACATGCTGCCTGCTCTTCACGCCACCCTCTGCTCGTTTCTTTGCCTCCTTCCACTCGTGTTTGTGCGCAGTGGCAGGTTTCTCGGCAGGATAGCCACCCGCGCAGCTACATTTAGCCGGTCATCGTACGCGAGTTTTTTAAGGTGAGATCTTTTATTACTTAAGATCTCCCTTATTCGCGTCCTTCCCCATACATCCGAGAATGTAGCATGTGGGGGATTGGGGTACCGACTATGTACAGCCTCTATCACCTCCCCAACTAATCGGCTATTTTGATCTTTAAATTTAATAAAACAATTTCTATATGAGTTTGATACTACCCCACGCATGTACTCCATTACCTCCCTCCCCCTCGCATCCATCACTATCTCGCCCCTATCCGTCACATCATAGCAAACCACTCTCTCCATCTCTCTCATCTCCTCCTCTTCCGAACTGTCTCCTCTAACTCTTCTCCCTCTATCTCCTCTCTCATCGCGTGCCCTACTACCTCCCCCACCTCCCCCACCTCCCCCACCAAAGCACCCGCCGCATCCTCCACTGCTCCCACTCTTCCTACTGCTGCGGGTGGAGTCACGACTGGGGGATTGTCTACGTGACGATGGCTGTGAGCCCTGACGTGACGGTGGCTCTGAGGGAGCACGTGATGGTGGCTGTGAGGGTGTACGTGAGTGTGTCTGGGACGAGGTATGTCTCCTCGGTGGACGTGGAAGAGGAGAAGCTGCATGCCGTCTCGTCGGACTCGGAGGAATAGACGGCACTGGAGTGCCCTGGATACTCGCGGTAGGGGTATAGACACCAGGCAGGGAAGGAGGGGGATGGGCATACATATACTCTGTAAGCTCAACCGGACCAGGTTGGCGCCCAAAGTGATTCATCATCTCCATCAACCAATTGCTGTACGCAAATGGATCGGATGAAGAACCTGGAATATCCATAAAGAACCTGCAACAAACATCTTCATGTACATCATGGGCTGTCTCTTGACTCACAGAAATTAAATCATTCAAGTCAAGAGAAATCTGAAACGCCGTAGTTTTCTGTCTGCAGAAACGCGTGTATACACCCGTCAAAAAATACGTGTATACACCCGTCCAAAAACGCGTGTATATGCGCGTGAACATACTCTGCAGACAGGTTACACGCGCTTCTACACGCGTTCTTACACGCGACCTGCGAAAAAAATTTCTCGAAAAGACCGACCCCCGACAAAGACAGAATGTCCTTATAAAAGGACCAGCCATTGTCGCCCCTGTCAGGATGCAGTAACCCAATCGTGTGCAAAAAGACAAACCCAAAGAGCAAAGAGCAAAGTAAACAAATCTGACAAAAGAGACAAGGCACAGGACAAAGTGACTCACCTCTGAAAAAGTGAGTCTTCTCTGCTCCTTCTCTGCTCCCTCCTTCTCCCGTGTGTGTGCTCCTTTCTCTGCTCCCTCCTTGCTGTTGGAAGAGGCGAAAACAGGCGCATTGTTGATTTCTTAGTTCAAAATCTATATTTGGGGAAGGCGGGCTATTTTTAGTTTAAACATACTGCCGCGTTTATATTCGCGTTTATAAACGCAGGTATATTCGCGTGTATGTGATTTTAGATGCGTTTATACACGCGTTTTGAGACATTACCCGCGTGAATACACGCGTTTTTTAGGAAGTAGCCGCGTTAATACACGCAATTTTTTAGGAAGTAGCCGCGTTAATACACGCAATTTTCAGGAGATAGCCGCGTCAATACACGCGATTTTGTGCTTTCATTAAAAACATATAATGATTTTGTGTTCTCTGATTTGTACACAGGATGTCATCAACCTCTTCAAGCAGTTCTGGAGAAGATGAGACAATGCGTCATCGTAATCGCGATGTGTGGTTGGGACAACGGATCAAATGTATGTGTAATCGATGTCAAGGATGCATTGTACGAGCACGTCGAATTACCTTGAATCACATCTCCATGTATGGAGAATGGAATCAAACAGGTTTAGAGGTGAGTAGATGTAAATTGATGGTATTCAAATGACTCATGGTATCCAAATTAAATTAATAGAGTTGTAACATATAATTTGATAAATTGAAGCAGGATGCAGTACCACACCCTAACATGGTACCCTACGCGCGACGAGAGCACGTAAAGCGTCGACGAGATGATGCTGGAGCTTCGGGATCTATTGTCAGAGATGAGTGGGAAAGGGACGACAATAGCCCTGCACCCCACGAAGTTGTGGAAGAGGAGGTGCTTGATGATATGGTGCGGAATCTTTTTAAGGATGATCCCAAAGGTATGGACGACGATGATATGGAACAAGAGCATCTTTATAAGGCTTCATCGACACCGGTGTTTGAAGGGTGCATATTCTCAGTTTTACGTGCTTCACTTGAACTACTTAATATACAAACAGTTTATGGATGGAGCAATGCTAGTCTTGACGCATTGTTGAAGTAAGCATTCTAACTTACAAATTTGAATTAGTGGTTTAAGGTTTAGGATTTAAGACTAATTATAATTGATGATATTGGATGCAGGCTATTATCAAACATGCTTCTAAAGGAAAATAGACTACCCACCTCAAGAGACATAGCGAGGCGCTATGTGACATCTCTTGGAGGACTGGATTATGATAAAATACATGCATGCGTCAATGATTGCATTCTCTTTCGTGGGACGCATAAGGAGGCTCTACATTGTCCCACTTGTGGTGAAGCAAGGTACAGAACAGATATGAAGAGTTTTGATGTACCTCGTAAAGTCTTGCGACACTTTCCTATAATTCCTCGCATCAAACACATGTTCAAGTGCAAATCCATAGCAGAGCTCATGTCATGGCATTCCTCGCATCGATCGGATGATGGCATGTGGAGAATTCCCGCAGACACTCCTGCTTGGAAGCATAATGAAGATGAGTGGCCCAGCTTTAAAACAGAGCCCAGAAACTTGAGACTTGGCCTGGGTATGGATGGAGTGAATCCATTTGGTTTCAAAAGCACCGCATACAGCGTGTGGCCAGTTGTGTTGGTGAATCTACCAATGGTACATGACATCAAATGGTGGTACGTCATCCCTATTGCACCACGTTCCAAAGTGATGTATAATACATTCACTGATATGGAGCATATGGAGGATGTAACAAGCTGCAATGAAGATGACGTCGAACATGCCATTGAAGATGTTGTGATCGATGATCAAGAAATAAGAGATGATCATGATAATGAGGATGAGCATGCCATTTCTCATGATCATGAGAATGACCCTACCATTGAGGATGATGGTGATGTTGATGAGGATGATCAGGACATCGATACCATTATCAATGGAGTACAGAATATCGATAGTGGAATAAATTTAATCGTAGCCTTACCAATTGATCAAATGGATATTGATGTTGGTCGTTTGGCAAGGATGGATCTTATTGAAGATGAGATCGAACCCTAACCAATCCGTCACTGTATGTTCTAAATTGATGACATTTCTATCATCTCATATGCATGATTTATTTTTGAATATATTTCATTGTTGTAAATGCATGTAGTGGGATTGTGTAATGATGTATACTGTAATGTACTATGAGATGGTTTAAGGAAAATAGTTTTTAATTTTGTAAAGGAATTCAGTTTTTTTTTCAGTTTTTCTCTGCCATGCGTGTATTAATCCGTGTATAGCAGCGTGTATTTATCCGTGTACAATAGCGAGTATTAACCCGTGAATATTATCGTGTATAGATGCGTGTATTACTGCGTGTATATAAATGCGTTTATACACGCGTTGATAAATGCAAATATACACGCGAACTTAAATGCTAAAATACACGTGCCCGATTCTATTCAAATACAAGCGCGACCATACACGCGTTCGTAATTTATCGTGTGTATGAAACGCGTGTATGGCAGCATTGTCTTGTAGTGTTTTAGCAAGGAAATTTTTGAAGACAAACAGCTAGAATAAGCACGAGTGAATCATAATGAGAGAGTTGATATTGTCAAAACTCAAGAGCTAAATAATAGAGTTGATGTTGAAATCTATGAGCCAATCGCAAGACTAATATAGTAGCTGTCATATACTAGGCCTGAGGGACAGATTCAAGAGCATAGGGAAGACAGGTCATCAAGTTCTAATAGTAGCTGTCATATACTAGGCCTGAGGGACAGATTCAAGAGCATAGGGAAGACAGGTTACCAAGATCTAATAGATATCCAAGTACATGCGACGAAGGGCAACAAAGAAATGATCTTGATGCTATAGAAGAACGAGACATAATTTCACCAATTGGTTCAAAATTTCTTAAGTGATATTGCATTACTTGAAATTGATCTTTTTGGGACCATGGATCTAGCCAAGAATGATAGAATAGATGATGATCTATGATTTTGCAATATTAGTATACATATGCAAGGTTTCATTGCTATCTCATTGTTGTTGACTCTCTTGCACAACATCTTATATTTACAATTTACTCCCTCATGTGCAGCAATATTAGAATATAGTGATATTTTTTATTTTTCACATTGAAATACACATTTTTAATATCCCAAATTAGCTCAAAAGGACAAAAGCTGGTAATTTTAAGTGTAAATATGAGGAGGCTTTTTTCAAAAAACAAATCTTGTATTTTTACCGACACTGATACTGACGTCTATATCAACACCTATACCGACACTGATACTGACGTCTATATCAACACCTATACCAACGCTCATATCGGTGCCCGTAAATTGGCATCCCTTGCCATGCTTTATCACCGCATATATTAGCGCTCATCGTCGCTTGCGCCAATATCTGACTGTTGGTACACCCAACGATCAATGCTTTACTCATTCTCATCGATCTAATTTGAGTGTTGTGCTTCAATCTATGTCTTCTTGCTTGTTGCTGCATCTATGTGTGTTTTGGTTCTTTGATCTCTACTCCAATAATTGGTATTAGAGAACTTGTCTTGGCTCTCACCCCCTTGTCATGTTCTCCTAGAGTTTCTCTTTTAACTATCTCATATTGAGCTATCCTCTTAAGTGGAGAAGGTATACTCTATATTGTATAGTTATCTACATTAACGAGGTTTTTGCACGTTTCAAAGCGTTTTATGTGCATTTCGAGACTTGTTCGCATGCTTTAAGGTTTCCATATGCATCCCGGGGGAGTGTGAGTGTTGAGGTAAATTTTATATCATACACCGCATTCAGCACATATATTCTAAAGCAAATCTTTTGCCAAGCTCATAACATGGCAATATGCCTACATATCATAGAGCACATGGCTAGTGGTAGTAGTAAACTAAAATTTTCCTCCATGGAAAGTCAATAAAGAAGGGTCATGTGATACTAGCTTTTCTTGTACCCCTAGAAAGTACAAATTCAAGAACAAAGATGTGTACCTTAAGCCTCTAATCATGCCCTGGATGCATTTTTCCCATTTGCTTAATTTATATTCAACCATAGACGTCCCGAATAATTTAGGCACTCACCACAAAGGTTCTGCTAGATTTAGTAATGCACTTGAATGTGTGATAGACATCTCTATATTGTGAGCTCCTTCTTCAGGAGATGATAACGAGGGAGTCTTGCATACTGATGAGTCATGTATACAGTAGCTAATCTTGGGCATGTGGGGCAAAAGTTTGTATATATGTATGGAGCTAATTTTGGGGGAGCCGATATGGAAGGACTAGTGTGGACATGGACCGAATTTGGACCAATTGGCACGCAGTCATCGGAGGACAATTGTAAGGAGCTAATCGAATTGAAAAGTTAAATGTCGTGGTGTTGCGGAGGAAAGGATGTAGTTTCTTTCTCTTTGCATTGGAAGGCTAATCTTGGGTTTCTTTAATCCTGGATCGGATTGCAGAGCTAGAAAGTCTAGGTTTTTGCTTAATGTGTGGAGATGCTAAGGTGGCTGCAGCCGGGCATGTGAACACTGCGCATGGGATATCAGATGATCTACGTCGAGTAGGTAGATTGGAGACACAAATTGTGTGATCAGACCGTCAATAATTTGATTGATTCGAGTTATCACACATCACGATTTATTATAAGCTCTTGCACATCAAACTAGGAAAGAGAGGCCCTACAATTTAAGACCCGGCCGAGCTGCTGCTTGTCGAATTACGCCATTTAATCATCATGAGACAGAGGAGACCACTTTAGGCATTGTCTGCCATTCTGCTTACTCTACTAGTCAGATGTGTTGTGGAAGTCTATCAGCTTCCGGCCCGCCTTCAAGCGTTTCTGCCCGACGATCTCTGCAATTAATAATAAGATGTGAGAAAGGTTATTAGCAGGAAGCTGGCAGGACAAATTGACAGACAGTGATCAGGAGACGGTAATAAAATTAAAACATCCTAATTACTTAAACTTGTAATGCTCATTTGCTGATCGCACCACCACTATAAAGTATCTGTCTACGACGAGAACCGCGATATTCATGCAGAACGAGCTCTTAGAGAAAGAGCAGCAAATTAAAGACAAAGACTAGAGGGGGTGGTCTAGTGTCCTGACCCGGAGACTAGTAGAGGGGGTGGTCTAGTGTCCGGGGCCGAGTCCCAAGTCCAAGCTCCGTCGAGTAGAGCGCCTTTATGAGCTTGGTACAATGCGCCGGAAGCCGGTTGCGCCGATCTAGATTGTAGTCAACTAGAACAGCCAACTAGATTGTAGTCAACAAGATTGTAGTTAGACTATAGATTGTAGTCAACTAGATTCTAGTCAAAAAAACAAGCGGCCAAGCCATGTGACACTGCCAGCATCTTGCACATGTCTCCGTCGTACCACACTGATCATAAATAATACCTACAACAACTGGTACTTTTAAGTTACCTTCATACATTAATAGCTATGTTTCCTACATTAAAGGTCGCTAGCTTCCTATACAACAACCGGTCAGTGTTCGAAAAAAACTATTTTCCCAAAAAGTACAAAACCTTCATCTAAAAATTGTGAAATTATTTACAAAGAAAATTTTCAAATTTTGAAGGTTTTTGTTCTACAACCCCTCAAAATCTGCAGGTTTTTGTGCCCTTAAGTTTCAAATTTGAAAGTAATTTTAAAAATCTGCAAGTGCAAATTACACTATACCCGGGTTTTTTTCGAACACTGCAACCGGTACTTTAGAAACCCAACTCAATTTTTGGCACGCATCCACATGGACACTCAACATGTAAAATCTGTGTAAATGTCCTTACCGCCTTGAGAATAGGAAGACATTGCACAAAAACTTGGTTACCAAAACATTACAATATCAATTGTCTCTCTTCCCAAGCACTACACAAGCCAAATGACACCGCTAGCTTGCACATATTTCAAAGCAAAAGTCCAACAACTCATCATAATGCTCATAAATCTTACCTATATGAATAGCTATGCTTACTTAAAAGTTCTTTTTCTTTGTGTGCAAAGAGCATGTATGAAGATTTCCTACACCATGAATAACTTCGCAATCCAAAAACATTGCAATCCTCATAGTAGTATAAGTAGATTCAATCTCCCTCTAATTAACGTGGATTTACATTCGCTCTTTCCCTCTTCAAACCCTTTGATTTCAGAGCCGTTCCCACATGCGCACTCAACCCACAAAATTCATTTAAATGTTGCTACAGCCTTGAGAATACAAAGATAACACACAAAGTCTATTATTAGTATAATAACCAAAAGATTACAATATTATTTCCGTTCTCAAGCACCACACAACCACATGATGCTAGCTTACATGTGTCTAAAATCAAATATCTAAACCACTCACAAGGCTTTCATAAATACAAACTATACTAATAGCTAAGCTTGCTCAAAAGTAAGCTTACCATCATGAATAACTCCACAATCTAAGACATCCATCTCTACAACACAAATGGAGGCCTACGAGGCATGATTGATGAAGCGAGGAGCCGAGTGTGTTTAGCCAGGCTATCAGCATGGTAAATGCCAAGGGAGACTATTGCTTAGCACAATAGCGGCGCCAGTACACACAACACAATAGAGGCCTACCCATGCATGATTGACAACCTAGTAGTTGGGTGTGCTCTGCATCGCTATTATCAGAATAGCAAATGGGCCACGAGCCGATCGAGCAGGGGGGCTATAGCCAGGGCCACCTAGATCCCTCAATCAAGAGACTAGAGAGCTTGATGAATATGTTTTGATCTAAGTAGGAGAGTAAGGTTGAGTGTAGATGGATGGTGACAAAGAAGTTCGAAGGTGGGTTGAATGAGACGAGAAGACGAAGCATATATCATCGAGCAGAGGAAGAGGATATCATTGAAAAATAATCCATCATTTCTTATATTAAGAATAGAAGTATATGTACTAGATGCCTCACATTTCATTATCGGCCACCTAGATCCATACCCCTCCCATGGCCATTCCAAGGTTAACAAAGAGATTTAATACATTACTAGTGGTAGACTTTGCATCATGATCATCACCACAATCAATAATATCATCATCCCCAACAACATCATCATGTGGTGCATTTATGCATGCGACACCTTCACCTACATTGGGGTAGGTGGTAACTCATACTCTATATCTTCCATTTACTCATCCAGATGTGCATCTTGCACTGCCATCTCTTCGATCAAAGCTCCTCAATGTCTTCATCTTGGAAAAAAGCCTTTGAATGAGAAGCAACTTGTAAGAGATAACACCACTTCCTAGCATGCATGTCCAATTAAAGCACAACCTATCAACAAGGAGGGGGACCGAGTATTGAGCATGAACATATAATGTAAATAATGGTGTACATGTCCAATTAAAGCACAATCTATTAACTAGGAGGGGGATTGAGTGTTAAGCATGAATATATGATGTAAATAATGGCATTGTACATGTTTAAAATGTTAAGGTGGTATGAGGAGTCCTTATTCTGTTACTAGAACTTCATTGAGTCTATTAATACTCACTGACATGTGTTTCTTCTATTGATAATGTAAAATAAAAATGTACACATGATGGGAAAAGAAATGTACATGACATTAAGTGCAATTATGAAACATTCATCAGAAGCGAAATGATAGGAAATACAAAATGTACTTGGGTAAAGAAAACAAATGAAAAAAAGCGTAGTTTTTATATACTAGAATCAATTTCACAATCCTCCTTTGACACAAGAAATCCAAATATTTACACTAATAGATATTTGCACTATTATGAAGCAGAAACAATGTGCCAAACAAAGTAACATTGTTTTCAAAGTAAGAAAGCCAACATCACTTGCTCATGTGTTTGTTGTGTTGAGGTGATTAAAAACAATGATGATAAGAAATAAAAGACATACAAGAATAGATGTATAAGAAATTAAATGCATTTACAGGTTAATGTTTGCCATGTTGCATAATAAATTCTATAAACTTAGTTTTATATGCTTCTACATAATCCTCTTCCCATGTAGTTACTCATGTTACTTTTTTCACTAATTATTCACTTTTAAGCTTTGAATTTTTTCTCTTTCTTTCCTCTTAATAAATTATTACAAACCACGCCTTCCCACAGCATCTCTATATTAAAAAAAGTAAAACATGTGATAACAATACTACATAGATGATCAAAACAATATGGGGTATAGTGAATACTAGATATGAAAAAGATTGAGGCACGAAAATTTCTACAAAAGGATCAGAGCCGCAGCTTTCATGGAAGGAAGGAGAGAGATGAGAGAGAGAGAGAGAGAGAGAAAAGGGTCGCATGCTTGTAGGTATGCTAGCAGTCGAGAGCAAGAGAGAGTGAGGCGAAGGGTCCGTGGGGCGTGGGCATGCAGCAAGAGGGCAGGTAGCCCCCACACAAGTCAAAAGAAGGAGAGGTGGTGGAGCAATGAGAGCATGCAGAGAGGGTACTGACTCAAAAGTTATGCAGAGAAAAATAACCTTGATCTAGCAGCTCCTGCACAGAATT
Source organism: Cibotium barometz (assembly GCF_041138505.1). Taxonomy (NCBI): domain Eukaryota; kingdom Viridiplantae; phylum Streptophyta; class Polypodiopsida; order Cyatheales; family Cibotiaceae; genus Cibotium; species Cibotium barometz. The sequence goes on along the minus strand of NC_141095.1, from coordinate 12,990,797 downwards.
ATGATTTTGCATATAAAGAGAGCTAGTTTCCTCAAGCTTTTCTAGCTTGTAATAAGATGCATTCCGATATCCAAAAAGGCTCTCCAATTGTCAAAATTTGTATCCATGTTGGATGCGCTCTCTCTCTCTCACTCACTCACTCACTCACTCACTCACTCACTCACTCACAGCGCGCAACAAGCGGGGCAGTAGAGAAGAGACGGGTCCAGCATAGAGAATAAGTTCAAGGTAGCAGGAAGAACAGAGAGCAGCACGGCTCTCTCTCTCTCTCTCTCTCTCTCTCTCTCTCTCTCAGCTGCTATAGCTGTCAACCAAACAACTGGTAAAACTGCTCACAGCTGCCAAACACGTTCACCTCTTACCAAGTTCATAATTTAGCAGTAGTTCTCACGCGTGAACCAACTGTTGTCAAATCAAAGGTGGCCCGCCGCCCGCAAGTTGCAACGCAAGCAATGATCTTGCACATTAATTGAGAAGTACTTCTGTGCGTATAGGTGCTTTTCATGCAGCTAAACATTTCAACACAAGGAGAAAATGCCCATGCCCATGTTCACAAGTGCACATTACTATATATGTGCAGTTGCACTCTTGCGACATTTGCTTAGAGCCGCATTCACAAGTGCACGTGTGTGTGTGTGTGTGAGAGAGAGAGAGAGAGAGAGAGAGAGATAGAGAGAGAGAGCTACTTTTCACTCCACAGGCAAAGCCCGAAAGCCACACGGGAAAACATAAGCTCTGACCATCTTCACAAATGACAATCACTTAAGGCGGGGACACTGCATAGAAAGCGTTTCACTTGATGATTGCAAGCAGATCAGAGTAGGAATACTTACAACAAACAGATGTTGATCATGGGAAGCGATTTCAGTTCCTCGTTGTGGTTTCTAGTGCTGCAGTGGGCGTATGCATTTTGGCAGGCTGTGAGGAACACGAGAGGCTTCAACCTCATATTCTACACCCTGCAATGGCTCGGCTCTCAATGGTTCACGACGCAGGGGGACAAAAAGAAGACTGTGGTGTGGGTGAACAAGGAGCACCATGGCGAGTTGTTCGGGACGGATTGGGAGGCCTTCAGGACGCTTGTACTGCACCAAAACATGCAGGGCATGAATATGGAGTTTTTGGAGTTCAAGGATTACTGGTATCAGGTCAATTACAGAGGCAAGTACTACTGGGTGCACCAAGACGTCTTCTTTGAGTTGTACATGTATGATGATCTGAGAAACTACGTGTTCGTCAAGGATCTTTACGATCTGGATGCCAAGTACGCGGTCGCGCAGAAGATTTCGGAGGAGGAGGCCATGCTGCTTATGTTCAACAAGGATATGCACCTCTACCCTGTGAAGACGAAGCACGTCATCTACGGGCGAGAAATCAACATAGAGTACAACTCCAAGCTGTCCGGCTTCTTGTCCACCATCCCTTTGGTTCTGCAGGCAAGGGCTCCTTTCTCTTGTTTTTCCTTGAATAGTGTTTAGCATCACGGGCTTCTGTAGCTCACAAGAAGCTTGTGGGAAAAACGGTTTGGATAGTCATCAGCTTCTACAGGCGAGGGATCACATACCTAGCTTGGATTGGCTGGGGATGCAATTCGCTGCCACCAACCGCACCTAGCTAGGTGCGTGCTCCCAGCTTCCCTGCACAGCTCATGATGTTGTAGTCCGCAAAGTGGAAATTTGTTTACAACTTCTTGTGCTTTGGGGCAGGGGACCGCAGGCTGGCAATCCCCTGCCCTCAATGTTCGCAGTACTTAGCTGCGCGCGCATACCTCAATTGCGGAAGCTCATGATGTTGTGGTTCGCAAAGTGGGTTGTCTAAAACATCTTGTGTGGGTTCTACAGGCGAAGGGGTGGACCGGAATGTCAGCCTGGGCGTCGCTCATTCTGCTCCTCATCGATCTGCTCAGGACTCCAATGTATCAAGCGTACGACACGTCCTTCTTCCACCTGACCAAGTTTGTGAAGCTTCGCGTGTTCATGCAAACGACGTGGCTCTACACCTTCTTTGGCCTCCTCAGCGATCGCTGGCGATTCTCCGACTTCACAAAGGGATACGCCTACCTCACACACGAGGGAGAGGAGATCGAGGTTACTACCTTCGTTAGCTCCTCTGCCAAGGATGATTGCACCCTCTCCACCCTCCGACAATATGCGGCCAAGTCACCTGACATGCAGCATTTCTGCATTCGCCAAGGGGTCATCACCTCTGGCGGATTCAATTACGGCCCGTATTCTGCAATTTTCAAGGTGAAAAAAGGCATGTTTGTTACCTGACTGACCTTGGGTCTCTCTTTCCCAAAAGGTGATTTCAAAACCTAAAATCATTCATAATGTTTGTTTACTATCTACTCCAGAACCTGTGCAACCTATGTGTGTGTGTTCGTTCACATACAGGATCTATAAGACGTATAAATGTTACGTTTGACAAAACTTCTATGAAATTTTAACACAAAGGTACTCTTGTGTTTTGGAGCGTTTACTTTTTGCAAGATCTTACAATACCAACGTTCTTGCAATCATCCAACTTGCATTGCAAAGCGATCCTATGTGAGCTTGATCCAAAGGCCCCCCCCCCCCCCCCCCCTCCCCCCTCCCCCCCTCCCCCCTCCCCCCCCATGTTAATTGTTGGTTCTCATTTTGGTCGATGTTTACCTACCTTGTTGATTAGCTCACTTGCAAGATTACGGTTGACTTTAAAACGTTTGATTTCATCTATATCTATATCGATCCTTGTCACTTATTTTTCTCTAAATCAGCATTTGAATCTTTAGATCAATCAATCAATCTAGAAATCATAGTGCAAGTTTACAAAATTAAAGTAGCAATGTATATGATGGCACGTGACTCTGTGTGTGTACATGTGTGTGTGTGTGAGAGAGAGAGAGAGAGACTTAGTAGCATAAGTAGCATTTAAGTAAGGAAATGAGGAAACTACACCAGCGTCACAGCGTGTTACCGTAAAGGTACTTTTTCAACTAAAATTAAAAGCTACAAAGCCATTGTCAAAATGGAGAACCACTACCCTAGCAATCCCCTACCATTGTTGATAGTGATAACAAAGAGTAATCTTAATAAGCTCTTCATAGAGGGTTTGATACCTCTTAACGTGCTCAAGGAACTCTTGACCCGACTAGTGAGCTCGAAGCTTTCATTATGAACATCATGAAAAATTATAAATCGAAAATCTCGTGTAGCCCACGTGGCCGCACCTTCAATTATTTTCACTCTGTTCCCTTGCCAGAACACTCCCCCTGCCTATTGGATGTCCTTCCTCGGACATCTCAGGCAGTTGATTGATTCGCATGGTATGCTTGAATTGATGCCAAGGGTGTGTTGATTTCTTAGTGCTGTTGATAACAGTTTGATTCATGAGACGAGGCTATTCTTTTAGTCATCGTCTTGGTATCGGTGTTTGAAAGCGGTGGAAATTCATGAGCTACTTGATATCCTGGAAAAACCTTCAACCTACTTAGTTGAGCTCATAATTTGGAACTCAGTGTTTCAAGCAAAGTGACTTGTTGAATCTTGTTGTAATAATTGACAGTTTAGAATGTCATGAGTTTTGTTCTGCTGGGTCTTTAGTTGATGTAAAACATTGCTACTTCTTGCTCTGCAAAACTTTTTTTTTGCTAGTTCTAGAGTCTTTTTGGAACCTCTCATGCTTTTGTTCCTCTTAAGTTGGCTCACTGTTTGCTTCCTTCCCCCTTGCCTTGGCTTTGTATACACTTGACAGATGTCTTCTCAATGATTGAAATAGTAAAAGAAAAAGTTAAAAACCCATTGAGAGAAAAAGTGCCTTCATCATTTATTCCTGCTCTGTAGCCTAGGAAGTTGAGTTGTGCAAGTGCATGTGCATGGGTGTAAACAATTGAAGAGTGCCCAATGCATATGCCCAAGGGACGAACACCCTATGATGCATGCGCAGAGTTTTGATTGAAAGGTATGAAGAGTATGGATCGGTGCTCTAAGGACTATATGTAGCAAATCTGACACACTTAAGTGTCCAATTAGCTTCCATGAGTCCTGAGAGGGCTTTTGTTGAAGAGGTTTCTCTACTCTTTCCTCACAGTGCATAAGTGTGTGATGTGACTCCACCATTTCCATTGGACTCATTAGACTAGATTTAGACTTAAGACTTTTATGCTCATCTCATCCAGCATATGCGACACAATTTACCTAGGCTCAACTTTCCAGCTTGAGCTTGTTGCACACACAAAAAAAGAAAGATATACATATGCAAACTATATACACTATGTAGATATAACTTGAAGTTCTAGAAGTAATATCCAAGCACATTTTGTTCACGAATGTTTTGAGAGTAGCTTACTCCCCCCTGCTTGTGCTTTGTGTTAATAAGAAGATGTGAAGGTGTTTTCGTTGTCATAGTGTGCATGGGAGTACTACCAAAGCGTGTCTAATGCATTGTCCAAGGTGGGACACTATATGATACACAGTCAATGCATGTAAAAGGTGTATGCTGTGCGAAAAATCCTAAGGGTGCTCAAGACAAAGTCGGGAAATCACCAAACTTTGCTTGAGTGGCATTTGCTGTCGAGGCTGAATGCTCAGATTGTCCTCACCCTAGGATTGGAAAAAGATAAGAAAATATTACAATAATAGCATAGGTAGGAGCCGCAAGATTATTAGCATGTATTTTGTTTGTGGCAACAAAATACATGGCTATGTACAAGTGGTAGATAGACATAATACGGATAGTAGTGAGACTAGCCTCGAAGTACGTTTGGATTGCAGAGTGCTCGACTCTTGTAACAAACCCATCTTCAGTAATAAAGAAATGTTCATGTAATAGATAAATTTATGAGTTTTTATGGTATAAAAATCAATGATTTTATTATTTGAGTCATTTATACTCAGAATCTTCAAATTCTCAGCCCAAATTTAGAATCTGCGCACAATTTTACCCTAATATAGGATTTTACAACATCCAAAACGGACACCGGATCAAGCTTATATACAAATTTTAGTCATTTTAGTTAAAAAGCGACGACCTTTAAACTTTAATAAATACACGACCGGGCGTCAGATTGACGAACGGTCTGAACCCAAACGACCAGGAGAACCTCCTGGACAAAAAAAATTTCGCCTCCCAGGGCGGTCCGGGACGCAAATCGAGACGGGCATCCCAAATTTGGATACCCCGCTCCAAAATTTGGGATGTACACACTTACTAGGGTGCCCGTACAATGGCCGCCCAAGAACCAAAGGACAGCCGCCCACTGTATGGTCCACACATACCCCTACGTGGACACCCATGCTGCCCCAGACCAGATAAGGTACATGCATACCACTCCTTTCTCGGACAACCGACACCGTACCTTTCCCCTAGACCCATGCAGGCCACTGATCCATAGTCTTTGAAGGTACCGTCCTTTCGTCCTTGCTTTGCGCAGCGCCCGTACCCTCACCCCTCAGCTATATAAACCCCTGGTGCTCCACAGACGGCACGCATCTCTGTGCTGCGTATGCCCTGTTGTACCGTCGTCCATACCGTTGTCCGCCCCTGTGTAGCGTACTTGCTGTAGTACAGCCGCCCCTTGCAGCCACCCCTCTCATCACACCCCCTCATTTGCCTCTTCTCAGATAAGCTAATTTTCCTCCATTCCCCTCTTGCTAGGAGGCAGTGTCCTTAACTCTTCTCCCCCCCGTGTGAAGAGACTTACAGCAGCCCCTCACAGCCCTCTCCACGTTTTTTGCCTTAAGGACATCTCATAATCCCCCCCCCTTTTGCGTAGACTTTAATAAGGGTTTTTTGCCTTAAGAAAGGGTTCGTGCGTCATACTCTTTTGCTCATACGGTGAGCAAACGAGCTCAGAATTAAGATCCGACTAAAGCGTTTCGATCACAGCAGCGAGCTCTACAAGGCGATGTCTAAGATGGCCTCTTCTCGGAGACATCAAAATATTGCCTCAAGAGAAGCGCACAATAACGAGATTAAGAAAGATGCTCCCAATGCGGCTTGAGCCCTCCCTTTTCAAGCTCCTCAAGGAAATGGTGGCCAGGTTAGCTTGGTTAATTTTTAAAAGAAGAGATTTTTCTTAAATTAGTGTTAATGAATGATATCTTTTCCTTTTAAAATGACGACATAAAAATTGTATGAAGTTACGAATTATGTGATGCTGTATTCGATAAATTGCGTTGAAATTGTTATCTTCACGAATTGTGAAAGCTATATTTAATAAATTGCATTGAAGTTGTTATCTTTAGAATTCAAGGTTTTTTTCTTGGCTTCAACGCTAACTCCGTTCCGTGCTTGTGTAGCCGGGCGGCGTCGGTAGCGAAGCCTGAGAATGGCCCAAGGTATCCCTCATACCATTGGGAGAATAAGGATCGCCGATTGAGGTGAGAGATTATGAGGCTGCCTAGTTCTGAGGGCCCAGGCTAGTGCGGTAAATAAGCCCACTCTAGTGCGCAGACATCCCTCTGAGGGGCGAGAGAATCAATCGATGGAGCCTGAGAGGGCGACAGGCCGGCTTGAGTCCTCGCGAGTGGCCGACGATGAGGTGTATGGTCTCGTAGGGTTTTGCCTAGCATGTAGAGGTTGGAAGACCGAATTCTAGATCATCGACAATATAAGAATAAGAGAGCCGGTTTGGCTTGTATGGAATTGACTCATGTATAAACTTTTTTTTTATAAATATATCTTGTCTTTGGCATGATTGTATTGTGTAAAAAGGTTGTTTTAACAAACCTTGTGAAAAAGGGCCTTAATTAAGGAATATGTTTATTTATGTCAAACAGTGTGGTAGGATTAATCAGAAAACAAATTGATGCGTGAGTAGGGTGGAAAGTGGGAGGATGGAATGCCCCGACGGCCCCATCCTATGGACGGGTGGACCCGATTAGTCGGGTAGCTTTCCAGCAGATTAAGTGAAAGCCCTACGCTAGATAATTAGGTTCTTTGGGCAACTCTATTCTAGAAGACTAGGCCGGCAGCTGTGCCTTGCATAAGATGAGGAAAAAAGCGTTGTCTCTGGAAATCAAGTCTAGTAGTTGCCCAATTTATGATCAATCGCCCTATGGGTGATTTGATGTTTAGAAAATCACGCTTCCCCTGCGGGATAGAGCTAGGTCATACCTATGAATCGTATCCTTGAATCTCTACAGGGTCAAGGTGTCGCGATGAATAGGATAAAATTCCCAAGATAAGACTTAGTGGACTATCTTAAGTGTTCCCCCCATTTTAAAAGGGAGGAACCTTACAATTGGTATCAGGGCTGATCTTAGCTCCTAAGAATTGTCATTTAAGGATAGTTTTGCAATGAATGTTTTACCTAACATAATGCTAATTAGTAAAAACATCCTACTAAAACAAATAAGTTGAATTGATGTTTGAATGATTGTAGGAAGAGGAAGATGCCTACTCCAAGTTTCTAGTTTTCCAATGCATCTTCGAGATTGCTAGAGTCACTCCTCGAATTTTGAGTTCCGCGACACCATGGTGCAGATACTAGAGAAGATGTCCCTCCCTCATTTAATGTTAATGCATTTTGCAACTAGTTACAACTTCTCTCCACTAAGTTTCTCTCTATAAGAAAAGTTTAATGTTAATGCATTTTGCAACTAGTTACAACATCTCTCCACTAAGTTTCTCTCTATAAGGAAAGTTATTATGAATATTATTTCACCAAATATTCATAATCTTTGTCGGACTAAACCAAAGGAAGGTTATTATGAGTACTTTATCTAATATTTATTATCTTTTGCATACTCAAACATTAACATAACTAAAGGTTATTACTAAAGTGAAAGAAGCTATCGCTTATCGTAACTCAAGAATATAGGTTTTCCTTGCTGTGTCTATTTCGTGAAGGAAGGAGAGAGAACAAGACCTTATCGTAAATACTAGTTGGGAACCCGTGCTTCGCACGTACCCAAACCTCCTCTTCCCCTTCCCGAACCTCCGAATTCTTACCACGTGGCAGCTTTGTGAAACCCTTAAGATAATGTAGAGATGTAGAGATGCATCACAGATTTAGAAAATTCATATAAATCTATATCATGAAGAGAGAATGTATGCTTACCATGCATGTCCTTAAGCCATGTAGACTCAAGAATGTGGGTCTTTTGTAGTGCTGTTCCTGACTGCTCTTCCCAAATGGCCACCACCTCGTTTTGAGAAAGGACGTTTGCTGCTGGGCGAATGTAGACAGTCATGTTTACTACACGAGGATCCTCTATAGTTTTGATCACATAAGCTCCAGCATCCTCCTCTCTCACCCAGATTACTGCAAAGCCTCAAATTATCTCGAAATTAATTCATAATCTAAGGTGTAAACCTTCGAAAAAAATATGGCAAAAATGTTATACATAGGATTTGACCTTTTTGAATGCCATCACCGTAGATGACCACGCTGTCCGTGGGTGGCAAGAACCGGCCATACTGAGCAAGGCCAGCCAGGAAGTAGCCGGCAAAGCAGTTGGCCTAGACGTAGGTGTACGGGATCCCCGCCTTCTCCACAGCTCGCCGGACTTGTCTCTTTTCTGCAAACAAATCACCCACCAGCGCGACGGACAGTCCACCAGATGGTCCGGATCCATCCCATACTCCGAAGGCAAAAAACTCTACACCCACCATTAACACGCATGCAATGCTTCTGAATTAACCTTGATGCCCAATTAATTAATCATGCCTGCTGCATTCATCATGTCACTGCTGATTGCAATAAACAAATCCAATCATGATTATCACCGTCTGCTTTCTATCAGTCATCTACCTATTCCTCGTCGCTATCTAGCTCATGAAAAATTAGTCGTCCTAACTCTCATCATTAAATCCTGCATCTTTACAGCTGCTGATTTTACCTCGATGTTCCCAGCTTCTTTCATGGCCTCTATCAGCTTCAGTTGATCTAGAAGTTTGTGTTCACCCATGGCTGATATCACAATGTCTACTTGCTTCACTGCATCTACCTGGCTGCTATGATCTTCTACGCTGCCCTGCAATTAGGTACTGAAGCACAGAAATTAGTCTCAAAGGAATGGAATAATCATTGGAACATTTACTTTAATTCAAATAAGTAATTTCAAGTATTGCACTGTTCACAACTTTGATTCGAGGCTGAGGGACGGTGCAGTTGGGGTTTTATTTTTAACCTTCAAGAAGGGGATCTCTTGAGGGACATCAAGAGCTGGGCCTTGTGAACATCGAAGGCTATGTTCGGGCGGACAAAGAGAAACGTAGGGTGCCCAGCATCCAAGCTCGCCTGGGCGATGTGCTTGCCAATGTAACCAGTAGCGCCAAATATCAGCACACGACTGGGCTGTGACATTGCTTGTACGAGAGAGTGCGTCGGGAGGGCGCATTGTCTCTAATTACGCAGCCACACACGCGCGCTCGCGCATTGTCTCTAATTACGTAGCCACACGCGCGCGCTCGCACACACACACACACTCTCTCTCTCTCTCCCTCTCTCACACACACACACACTCTCTCTCTCTCTCCCTCTCTCTCACACACACACACACTCTCTCTCTCTCTCTCTCTCTCCCTCTCTCTCACACACACACACACGCACACACTCTCAAGTGGGAGAGCGTCCGACAAAGCGCAGTGTGCTTACACTCCCTAACACTGTGCCTTTCCTTTTGGTGAAATAGATACCCCAACAACACTCACCTTACCTGGCCACCGTGAGCTTGGATTGAGAGACGAACTGCGTGCCGCCGTGAGCGGCGTGGAATCAAAGTTTGAAGCTGCTCTATAGTGCGCGTGAAACGGGCGAAGAAAATGAACACATTTTAGTTTTTTTAAAAATTCGCGATGCATAAACGACCCAAAAAAAAAGGTGGCTTATGCATCGCAAGTTCGATGCATAAACCACTCATTTTCAGTTTGCAAGGGTCGCTACAATGGTGGCATAAACAACTGCAATTTAAAGGTCGCATAAGCATCCACGAAAGCGACCCCCGCTATTTTCTTCATATTTATATGAGGGTCGCTATGTATAGACCATTCTTGTAGTGAGGAGAGGAGTAGAAGCCTTAGGCGTGGTGAGCGAACCACCGAGGGGCCTTAATGGCACTTGATGCAGGACCAGAGACGGAGGAACAGCTCCTTCACGTGCGGAATGCGAGGATGAAGAGGCTCCAGCAAGCACAACGTCCTGCAGAGACATCTTAGCACAGCGTTCCCCCCTCTCGGGGGGAGGGGGAAGAGCGAAGGGATGTTCAGCAGGAAGGACGGAAAAGGGAAGCAGGGCAGGGGCGATGGAGGCTTAGCATGCAGAGGAAGGGGTGCATGGGTGACACCTGGTCGCAAGCAGCGGCTACGCGTCGTTCATGCAACGGTTACTTCCCCCACGATTTATTTTAAGCTCTTGCACATCAAACTAGGAAAGAGAGGCCCTAAAATTTAAGACCCGGCCTAGCTGCTGCTTGCCGAACGCCATTTAATCATCATGAGACAGAGGAGAACACTTTAGGCATTGTCTGGCCGTTCTGCTTGCTGTACTAGTTAGATGTGTTGTGGAAGTCCAGCAGCGTCCGGCCTGCCTTCTTCAAGCGTTTCGCCCGACGATCTCTGCAGTTAATAATTAGACGTGAGAAAGGTTATTAGCAGGAAGCTGGCAGGGCAAATTGACAGACAGTGATCAGGACAGACGCTAATAAAATTAAAACATTCCTAATTAATTAAACTTGCAGTGCTCAGAGTTTGCTGATCGCACCACCATAATAAATTATCTGTTTCAAGTAGGTAGGCGAATCAGAGAAGCCTACGACGAGAACCGCGATACGTCGCCAATATTCATGCAGAACGAGCTCACAGAGATGAGAGACGCATTAAGCTAGTGCTGGTAGTTTGGGCAGAGCATTAAATTAGAGCAAGAGTACTACTCGAGAGCTGGGGGACCGGCTTTGAAAGAGCAGCAAATTAAAGACAAAGACTAGTAGAGAGCTGGGGGGTGGTCTAGTGTCCTGACCCGAGCAGCAGCCAAACCTCCTGAATATCAAGTTGATGAAAATACGGAGACATCAAGGACAGGAGTCCCCCTTCGTAGGTCCAAGCTCCATGATCCATCCAATAGAGCACCTTTATGAGCTTGTAAATTATAGTAGAGGTCTTTATGAGCCAAGTTAGAGTATAGGTTGTAGTCAAATGGAACACTCCATGTAAGAAATAAGTTACTCCATGGTCTGGAACGTAATAAGTTCGAAATAAAGGTCGACAACAACAACAACTCAACCGATACTTTAAAAACCCAACCAATTTTCACCAGGCCTTTTAAAGGCATCCACAATATGGACACTCAACATGCAAAAGATTTATGACCTTCCAGCCAGACACCTTGGGGCCTTTCAAAATTGATGGGTTTGGTGAAATAGCTAGCAAGTCTTTTTTTTTTCTATTTTAGTGTAACCATTGATGGGTATTTTGGAAATTTGCAAGTATTTTTACGGCCGCAATGCTCAAAAACAGGCGTTGTCTCTCAAAAACCAACTATGCTTCCAACTACACAAAAACCTTAATATTACAAGAAACCAAAAGATTACAGTATTCTCTCTTTTCTCAAGCACTGCACAAGCCATATGACACCGCCACATGTCCCAAATCAAAAGTCTAACCACTCATCCTCGTACCACTAATCATTAATACAACCTACATTAATAAATATGCTTCCTACAACAGCCGGTACTTTTAAGTTAGCTTCCTACATTAAAGGTAGCAAGCTTCCTATACAACAACCGGTACTTTAAAGAGAGGCTCAATTTTTGGCATGCATCCACATGGACACTCAACATGCAAATTTTGTGTAAATGTCCTTACCGCCTTGAGAATAGGAAGACATTGCACAAAAACTTGGTAACCAAAACATTACAATATCAATTGTCTCTCTTTGCAAGCACTACACAAGCCAAATGAAACCGCTAGCTTGCACATATTTCAAAGCAAAAGTCTAACCACTCATCTCATAATGCTCATAAATCTTACCTACATGAATAGCTATGCTTACTTAAAAGTTCCTTTTCTTTGTGTGCAAAGAGCATGTATGAAGATTTCCTACCATGAATAACTTCACAATCCAAAAACATTGCAATCCTCATAGCAGTATAAGTAGATTCAGTCTCCCTCTAATAAAGGTGGATTTACATTCGCTCTTTGCCTCTTCGAACCCTTCGATTTCAGAGCTGTTCCCACATGGGCACTCAACCTGCAAAATTCATTTAAATGTTGTTAGAGCCTTGAGAATACAAAGATAACACACAAAGTCTATTATTAGTATATTAACCAAAAGATTACAATATTATCTCCGTTCTCAAGCACCACACAACCACATGATGCTAGCTTACATGTGTTTAAAATCAAATGTCTAAACCACTCACAAGGCTTTCATAAATACAAACTATACTAATAGCTAAGCTTGCGCAAAAGAGTAAGCTTACCAAACCATGAATAACTCCGCAATCTAAGACATCCATCTCTACAACACAATGGAGGTCTACCAAGCATGATTGATGAGCGAGGAGCCGAGTGTGTTTAGCCAAGCTATCAGCATGGTAACTGCCAACAAGGGAGACTATTGCTAGCACAATAGCGGCGCCAGTACACACAACACAATAGAGGCCTACCCATGCATGATTGACAACCTAGTAGTTGAGTGTGCTACTCTGCATCAGTATTATCAGAATAGCAAATGGGCCACGAGCCGATCGACAGTGGGGCTGTAGCCAAGCCACCTTGATCCTTTAATCAAGACTAGAGAACTCGATGAACATGTTTTGATCTAAGTAGGAGAGTAAGGTTGAGTGTAGATGGATGGTGACAAAGAAGTTAGAAGGTGGGTTGAATGAGACGAGAAGACAGAGCATATATCGTCGAGCAGAGGAAGAGGATATCAATGAAAAATAATCCATCATTTCTTATATTAAGAATAGAAGTATATGTACTAGATGCCTCACATTTCATTATCGGCCACCTAGATCCATACCCCTCCCATGGCCATTCCAAGGCCAACTAAGAGATTTAATACATTACTAGTGGTGGACTTTGCATCATGATCATCACCACAATCAATAATATCATCATCCCCAACAACATCATCATGTCATGTGTTTATGCATGCGACACCTTCACCTACATTGGGGTAGGTGGTAATTAAAAAGTTTTCATTATGCATCTTTCTATGCATAGAAATTAATTTTAATAATTACTATCAGTGATATCCATGCATATTCATAGGTGAATATGTACATGGAGTAAATTAGAATATTTCTTTTAGAATGCACAAACGGTGGGAATTACTCTTTTGGAATAACATAAAAATAAACTTTCTTTTTCACAAAATTCTAGAAAATTTTACCATAACCTCCTTTGTATGGCTAACCATTTCTCATTTTTAACATTCTAGTTTCAATTTAAATTAACCCCAATTAGATGTAAAGGACTCTAATCTACATAATTTTCAATTTCCAAGAGAGTAAACAATAAGAAAAGTTTATTTAATCTTTTTGTTAAACATTCTAGGATAAAGAAAGGCTGACTTATAATAATAAAGAAAGGCTGAATTATAATAAAGAAGAGAAGGGGGTGGCCTTTTCATCAAGGCATAGGATTAGAGTTTACTTTAATCAACTATAAAACAAGAAAATTAAGAAACCATAGATTTAAAATTAAAACGTAAGAAAAATTTAGCTTGCATAGAGTTGTAAGCTTTCCTTGGCTTGAGGGATTGAGGGTTCTACTCTTGTTTGAAGCAAGAGTGGCCACCAATTACTTTGGAGAGGATTAAATAAAAAACAATTGAATTATCAAGAAAATTCAATGTAAATGGCTCTAGGTAGGAGAGTAGAGTAACAGTGCATAAACACCATTAAGCTTTTACAAAGGGGGAGGCTTATATTTATAGGAAAAAGTGAGCCTCAAACCAAGAAAACTGGTTCTAGAATTTTTTAGATCACTTTGGTCAATTTTTGAGACCATTTTTGGGTCAGTTCAGCTTACTTTTTGGAACTAGACTTGAAATAGGAGAGAGGAAAGATGCAATATCTCATTTAATTGATTTAAAATTGGGGAGTAATGATGAGAAAAAAGGCACCTCCTTCATGAGGGGGAATCCCTACTCTGAGGTGTCAAAATTTAGTTTTTTTAATGTTTTCTTTGGTCCTTAGTCCACTCTTCATCTTATGTGAGTATTTACTCATTTTTTGGGAGTTTTTCTTTTATTCTTCAATTTATCTTCTCCCTACATTTGGATTAATCTTATTGGTCCCTCAGAACCTTAATCCAAAATTTTTAAAAAATCTGGACCCTTAGGCTAAGGTCTTTTGTGCAGATTATAATTCATTTCTAATGCACCTTAGGATTTTTTTTTAACTTCTGTTTTGGGAGAATTTATTTTAATAAGAAAGGATATTTATTTTAATAAGAAAGGATATTTTTCCATCCAAAGATATCTAAAAATTGAATTATCTCTCTCTAGAATATTTTCTCTCTCTAGGCTAAAACAGGTAGAAACAAGACCTTTTATTATTCTGAAAAGGGGATTGATTACAGGGGAAGAAACTCGACATCTTGAGGGGATGGGGAGGAATCTTACAGCTCTTGTTAATCCTAGAATTGGATTAACATCCCCAACTTCCTGATGGGCGATTGCGTGTGTTGAAGACCTTTGTGTGGGGAGAATGAACAAGATTTGTTGACAGTGTTGATGTTGAGTGATGTTCAATGGTGTTTGTTCCTCCGGAAGGAATAAGAAAAGCTAGTTAATGAATGAATAGGTTAGTGGGTGTATTGGGAATTCCTAACGGGGTGGGGGTAGGATTTTTTGTGAAAGATTGCATTTTTATATTTGTGTGAGTCCTTGTTTTTTGGCTCAATTTGTTTTAGCAATCATCAGCAAGGTTACATGTGATTTTTGTTAGTGGAGACACTAAGAGATGTTAATAATGGGAGAGAAGAGAGGGATTACTAATGGGAGAGAAGAGAGGGAAGGATTTTGGAGGAACGTAGACTTAATCAAAACGAGATGGTGATTCTTAGTTCCTCATTTGATTCATTAAAGAGTGACATTCACCATTTGAAGTAATTGGATTTTGATGATGTCCCTTTGTGCAGCATGATTCTTGTCAAATGTTGTTGAGAAGGACTTGTTCCTGTCTTCTTCTGTCCATGTGCTTTTTATGTTTTTATGTATATTTAAGTGCTCTTATGAAGCAAATTTACATGAAGTACAAGAATTGAGTCATATAGACTCTTATTGAACTGCTCTGTGTTGAAGTAGCCACTTGTAGGGTGAGGATTGAAAGAATTACATCGACTTGCGAGGCTAATATAGAGAGCTTCACTAGGAATTGAAAATCATTGAGTTGTGAAGATTGTGGCGTTGTTTGGAGAGGTTTGTAATTTGAAGGAAAATTCAAGGTGATGGGTTGTACCATCATTGACCAGGCTTTCGCCCACCATGGCCCCCCATCCAGAGATCTACCTGGAAGTTGTCAATGGTGAGGCTTTGGTTCAAATGTTCTCTAGTGCATGAGTATGGATAGGTACTCATGGAGCAATGCTACATTAATTTAGCCAAAAGAATAGTAAGCAATAACAAATATATAACGGCTATTGAAGATCGTTTTGGGAATGTGGTAATGCGTGATATGGCTTAATCCATGATGAGGCTTAAATTGTGAAAGTGCAAGTGCTTAAGCCGTGAGACTGTATTGTTTAGAAACCTGAACTCATGAGATTGGAGGTTTTGACCCCATGAAGTCACAGGTTTTTGGCCCCCTTTTTTTTATTTTTAATTTTATATTGATTTTATGGGACAACTAGGTCCTGACTTGTGAGCAACAGGTTCTTGTGCACTCATTTCTCACTTCCAAAGGGGTGACAAGAGCATTGTTATTTTGTCATGGATGCGCTCATAAGTCTCCGTTGCCGATGTGGGTATTGATTCTTGAATTTGTTGCTCAAATGTTGTCAAGGTAGTAGGGAAGATTGCTGATTGTTTACTTGAATAGACAAGCTCTTGTGTTGGTGCTAAATGCATGAGAGTGGTTGAGTGATTTGCTTGCTGTTGCTTGGGCCTCCATTCTTGTCGAAGTTGTTGGGGTTGAAGTCGGTGGTGAGGTTTTCTTCACATTGTTTGATTTTGGCAACCATATGATGGGATTACCATCATAGTATCCTTGTTGAAGCACAGGCACAGGCACCCATCTTTGATGAACATTGTAAACTGGTGGCCGATGTGCTTGGTGCTGAGGCTTTCTTCTTTGTGCAAGCTTAGGGGACTTTGTGATATGCTTGGGGACCCAAGCTTTGGTATTTCTTTGGTAGAACCCTTGTGCCTGTAGAGCAGCAGTGTTTTTGGTACCCACACTTGACTTGGTGGAGTTTTTTGATAAACTGGCTTAGGCTTTTGTGGACTGTGTTGTGGAGTACTTTTCTTTTTCCTTGGCCTCCGAGTGCTACGTTGAGGAAGAGGTTTTGATTGTCGAGGCACCCAAATGTGATTGGCACCTTCATAGTAGCCTTGAGCTCCAAGTAGCTGCTTCTCCACCCACATTTTGATACTATTAAGATATCGTGATTGTGGGAGTCTTGGTGGAGTTTTCTTTTGGGTTGATGTGGAAGGTTATGGTCCCTCCTTGACTTTGGCTGGTGCTGAGGCTGCAGGTTTAAGACTCATGGGCAGTGTTGATGATGATGAGGTTAGAGTCTCTTGTGGAGTGGATGTCCGATGACGAGGCCTTGAGCATGTGGTTGTCTCCTTTGATGAGGTTTGTTGATGAAGATGCATAGGTTCTGGGGTCTTTCCTTTGAGTTCCTTGTTAGAGATAGATGGTTTAGCTGTGGGAACTTCTTTTGGAATAGCTACTGATTGCGAGGTTTTGGCATTGAATTTTGTAGGTAAGCATGGGGTTGAAGGAGTAGATGCTTTATCGGATTCGGTTGTTTTGACACGCAGATGGTAGGTCATTGTGTAGGTGAGCATGGGGTTGAAGGAGTAGATGCTTTATCGGATTCGGTTGTTTTGATGCAGATGAGGTCATTGTGTAGAGGGGCTTTTGCATTCAGCACAGCATCATAGATATCCATTAAAGTTGGATCCTCTTCCTTGCACTATGATATTGTCAACTTTTTGTCATTGACCACCATCATGATGACTCTATCGCTATAGCAAAGCACAATGGTGCTTGGGCAACAATAGTCCATTTACGCCCCAAGATCAAATCTACTTCCGACACATACTCAACCACAAAAAACTTGCAAGTAAGGGGGTTAGTTTCAATATACATTATATGTTCAAAATACCCCAAACATGCCATGTTCAAGTCTTGTGTAAAGGTAATCCTTTTAGGATGTGCTGTGAGTGTTGGTTGACCTAACAAATCCCATAGCCGGAGGGTCATGAGACTATGTTATCGTGTTGGATAAAGCTGTGCTTGAGCTATGGTGATTTTATTTGAAAGTTCCAATCCCACCAAAATCCTAGGGATCTCTTCAGTAAGATATTTTGGAAGTTCCAGCTCTTGCAAGGTCTCTTCTTCCCGTGATAGCAATTTTACATTGCTTGTAAGAGTGTTCAAGGTGACTGTTTGCATGGATTCATCTATTGCTTGTAAGAGTGTTCAAGGTGACTGTTTGCATGGATTCATCTATTGAACACAACGATTCACCTATCCAAGTTCCGCCAAGGATGACATCATACTTAAGGGAATCTAGGGTAACATGGAATGTAAATTCCATATCGCCATTGATTGTTTGAGTAGTGTATCTAAAGTAACCTGGAACGTCAATGTTTTGTCCATTGGCTCATCTTGCAACACCGGTTGTTGTATAGGAAGCTAGCTACCTTTAATATAGGAAACATAGCTATTAATGTAGGAAGCTAACTTAAAAGTACCAGTTGTTGTAGGAAGCATAGCTATTAATGTAGGTTTTATTTATGATCAGTGTGGTACGACGAGTAGATTTCGGGGTGCCACTATACGTGGCACCCCATTGACCCCGGTAGCCGGTCATTTGGCTTTGGGACTTAGAAATTTTTCTAAGTCCCAGTGCCATGTCCAAACATTGGTCCGTGCAAAATATTATGAACATATGTACAGACACATGTTTAGACATCACGTGTATAGATATGTGGGAGGTGGGATTCAAACCCAGTACCTTGCTCATCCCAAGCATGTGCCTTACCACGTCCACTATGGCACAACCGTGACCAATCCACGTCTGCACATGTATATAGCCCGGTGTTTATAAGCTTGCGAGCGGGGTGTAAAGATGTCTATCACACATTCAAGCGCATTACTAAATCCAGCATAACCTTTGTGGTGAGTGCCTAAATTATTCGGAATGTCTATGGTTGAATATAGATTAAGCAAATGGGCCAAACGCATCAAGGGCAAGATTAGAGGCTTAAGGCACACATCTATGTTCTTGAACTTGTACTTTCTAGGGGTACAAGAAAAGCTAGTATCACATGACCCTTCTTTATTGACTTTCCATGGAGGAAAATTTCAGTTTACTACTACCACTAGCCATGTGCTCTATGATATGTAGGCATATTGCCATGTTATGAGCTTTGCAAAAGATTTGCTTCGGAATGTATGTGCTGAATGCGGTGTATGATATAAAATTTACCTCAACAGTCACACTCCCCTGGCATTCATATGAAAACCTTAAAGAATGCAAACAAGTCCCGAATCGCACATAAAATGCTTTGAAATGTGCAAAAACCTTGTTAATCTAGATAACTATACAATATAGAGTATACCTTCTCCACTTAAGAGGATAGCTCAATATGAGATAATTAAAAGAGAAACTCTAGGAGAACATGACAAGGGGGTGAGAGCCAAGACAAGCTTCTCTAATACCAATTATTGGAGTAGAGATCAAAGAACCAACACACACATAGATGCAGCAACAAGCAAGAAGACATAGATTGAAGCACACACAACACTCAAAATAGATTGATGAGAATGAGTAAAGTATTGATCGTTGGGTGTACCAACAGTCAGATATTGGCGCATAGATGTTGATATAGACGTCAGTATCAGTGTCGGTAAAAATACAAGATTTGTTTTTTGAAAAAAGCCTCCTCATATTTACACTTAAAATTACCAGCTTTTGTTCTTTTCAGCTCATCTAGGATATTAAAAATGTGTATTTCAATGTGAAAAAAAAATATCACTATATTCTAATATTGCTGCACACGAGGGAGTAAACTGTGAATAACTGATGTTGTGCAAGAGAGTCAACAATGAGACAGTAGTAGTAGTGAAACCTTGCATATGTATACTAATATTGCAAAGTCATAGATCATCATCTATTCTATCATTCTTGGCTAGATCCATGGTCCGAAAAAGATCAATTTCAAGTAATGCAATATCACTTAAGGAATTCTGAACCAATTGGTCAAATTATGTCTCGTTCTTCTGTAGGATCAAGATCATCTATTTGTTGCCCTTCGTCGCATGTACTTGGATCTCTATTAGAACTTGATGACCTTCGTCGCATGTACTTGGATCTCTATTTGTTGCCCTTCGTCGCATGTACTTGGATCTCTATTTGTTGCCCTTCGTCGCATGTACTTGGATCTCTATTTGTTGCCCTTCGTCGCATTTACTTGGATCTCTATTTGTTGCCCTTCGTCGCATGTACTTGGATCTCTATTAGAACTTGATGACCTTTCTTCCCTATGCTCTTGAATCTGTCCCTCAAGCCTAGTATATGACAGCTACTATATTAGTCGCAATTGGCTCTTGGATTTCAACATCAACTCTATTATTTAGCTCTTGAGTTTTGATAATATCAACTCTATCATTATGATTCACTCGTTCTTATTCTAGCCCTTTGTCTTCAAAAATTTCCTTGCTAGAAGAAGAAACTTGGACTATAAAGTGGCATCTTAGATCCTTTGGATCTGCTTTAAAGATGACTTGCTCACAATGTTCTGATAGCATAAAGGTGTCCCTATGGACTATAAAGTGGCATCTTAGATCCTTCGGATCTGCTTTAAAGATGACTTGCTCACAATGTTCTGATAGCATAAAGGTGTCCCTATGGTCAGTCCAAAACTTCGTGAAGTCAACTTGAACAAACCCACTCTTGTCTTTCCTTACAATTATATTTCATCCATTTGTTTACTACCTTTTACCACTTCACATCAAAGATAAACATGTCAAACCTTCTAAAAACAACATTGATTATCTTTTGAATGGTTCCACAATAATAAAGCATACCAACTTTGACATTCAAGTCAATTGCACTTCACTGGATTTCTTCCATGAAGTTAGCCTTGACGTCGTTATTATCAAACATTATTCTTTTGTGATCTATTCGTTCCACTCAAAAATGTCAACCATGTGACCATAGTGCACCATATTCACAATACTACAAGCACACCAAGAATTAGCTTGTAAGGTGATGCATGATAAATACACTTTCTTATTTATTAACAAGATAGTAGTCAAGGAGATCGATCACTTACATGTCATTCATTGCCTTTTGCAAGCTCCTCCTCCTCCTCAATGATCGCTTCACCATCATGTTTTGCTTGTGTTATTGTTAAATCAAGCCGTTTGCTCTTGAAGGAAAGGTGGGTAGTTGTGCAAGATCTAGAGGGTATGGTAGGTTTCGTGTTGTTTGGCTCCTTCTAAAGTTTTATCGGGCAATGATACATTGTTTCATGTTGTCCCATCGTCCTTACGAGCCTTGTGGCACTTTCCAAACTACTCTCTCATCTTCTTCATTGCTCCGTAGATAGCCAACCATTTACATGAATATGCATATCTAAGCCTATGCTTATACATAGCCATAGCCTATGCTTCTGCTTAGGCATAGGCTTAGCATAGCCATGGATGTGTGTGTAGGCTTGACTATGCATAGGCATGCCCTGGCGCCCTTGCAAAAACTAGCACATGGCATGCCCATGAATTTATCATTTTTGTATCTCATATGATTTAGTAATATAATATTAGTTCTTATTCGTTTCAACCTGTTCATTCATCTCGAATTTTGCATGTTGAGTGTCCAATTAGCTAGAAGATTCTAAAGGTATCTTTTTTAGCATTCACCTAGATGAGAGTGACTATAACATTAAGCCTCCCTCCCTCCTTTCAAAAACAAGTTTTTTTTGGATCTCTCTTATCCACATGCTTTCTTTATTTCTCATGTTTTCCCCTTGTATAGTGGAGTATGCACATCTCTTGTATAGTGGAGTGCAAGTGGCTTGTTTTAATTTATCTTTGTCAAGTGTGGCTTTGGGCATCTCCTCTCCTTCTTTCTCAAAGAAGTCATCTATCATCTTGTCCATGCCCAAATCTTCATCGACTTCATGTGCCATTGGTGGAGGCATTTCTTCTTCATGTTGAGCTTGCGGGCTCACCCCAATTGAATCATGGAGGTCTCTAAGGCCTTTATGTAGTCATCCTGAATAGTGAGTAATGAGGCATAGAGTCACTCATTTTATGACGTCTCTTCCTTGTCCTCGTCTTGAAAAATATGGACTATCTTATGAATACCGAAATCATGTGCATTAGAACTTGAGATAGAGAATATATACACTTGTCGAGCTACGTGGATGTACATCTTCAAATCGGTTGTAATCTTGCACATGCTTTATATAGTGATTTGTTGTGATTACACACGGTTTTTGCCTTGCATCTCTCACATGGACATGGAATCTTTTGATGTTACTACTCATGTTGACTTTGCACGAGTGCCTCATCATCATCAGAAGGAGAAGGCATCAGAAATTGTCTATGCATGGTGGGTATGTAAAAAGCAACACACGGGATACAAGTGCATGAATACTCCATTCCACTTCATCAAACACAAAATAAGCTATTTGGAAATTATGCAGCTATAGGTGTGGCTAATCCTGTGCCCATAGCCACGTGTATAGTCAAACGTATAGGTGCGTCCTTGAATAAATTGGATACCTTCCTCCCATGTGCTATATCGCGTGCTTTCTTGTTCTTGAGTTTACTATTACAGTGAAGGAGCTATGGTGCAAGCTACCTAATCTCTTCACCTCCCTTACCCTTCACAACCCATCCCTTGTTGCCATTCACAAGTGCGTCTCCCTTAACAAGCCCTCCCTTATTTTCATAAGCCCTTCTCCTCTTCTCCATTCGCAAGACTCACAAGCCCTTCTCCTCTTCTCCCTCACAAGACCTCCTCCTCTTCTATTGTGCCACCTTTTGCAAGCAAAACCTTCACCTTTAAAACCCTAAATTCTTCACAACAAACCCTCCTTTCCATTCACAAGGAAGCAAGCACTACAACACATCACGAGCACAACAACATTTTTTGCAGCGTTTTTTGAAGGAAAATATTGGGGGTTTTCACGATGCTCAACAACGATCTATCGCTGCTTCGTAGCACTTTTTCGCTACCAAGCAGCACTCTTAGTAGTGAAATAGGATATTTTGCTTCCCAGTAATGAAAAAATGCTGCGTAGCGGCGGTGAAAAAATGCTACTATACTGTAAAAATATCTCGCTTTTTTATAGCCGCGTAGTTTTATCTTTTGAATACACTAAACTTATACTCTTAGTTTTTTTTTGCAGATTTATGCCTTGTCTATCACTTCTACGTCTCCTAGCCTATCCTCCTTAAGCTGAAGTAAGGTATGTCTACTGTTTTCATTTATCTCCTATGCGTTTGAGTATTTCCTTTATCTTTCCTTTGTTTTAAGTTTTTCTTTTCTTCTTTCTCCCTTCTTCTTCCCTAATTAAGATCTCTCCATTAAAGCTTCATATGGTAAGAGATCTTCATTTTTCTTAATACTTTTTTTTCTTGACTTGGTTTAATTTTGTAGATTTTCAACACATACCAGCCTCACAAGAGATATCTTTCTGAATTGTTGAAGGCAAAAATAGAGTTGCCAAAGTACTTTAAAAATACAGAGAGAATAAAGTCTATACTTACTCGGAAACCTCTTCCCCTGGAGAACCCCTACACATAATTTTTATTCTCACAGACACCCAAGGGAAAGAGTATGCTTCCACCCAGAATGCAACCACATGCAAGTGTCAACACATGATAATGGAGCACCGGAGAAGCAGTAGCAGAAAGAGAAAAAATTTCCTTCTTCATATAATCCGGTAGAGTATGAGGAGGCTGCCCAGGTTGAGCCATGTGCATAGTCCGACGTATAGCTGCGATGCACTTGGAAAACATATTGGATACCTCTCTCCCGTGCACTATATCGTGTGCTTTGTTATTCTTGAGTTTACTATTAGAGTGAACGGGCTATCGTGAAGGCTACCTAATCTCTTATCCTTCCTTGCCCTTCACAAGCCCTTCACAATACCTCCCTTGCCATTCACAAGCCCTTCTCCCTTAATTTCATAAGCCCTTCTCCTCTTTTCCCTTAATTTCATAAGCCCTTCACAATACCTCCCTTGCCATTCACAAGCCCTTCTCCCTTAATTTCATAAGCCCTTCTCCTCTTCTCCATTCAAAAGCCTCACAAGCCCTTCTCCTCTTTTCCCTCACAATCCCTCCTGCCCTTCTACCTTGCCACCTTCGGAAGAAAAACTTTCACGTTTAAAACCCTACATCCTTCAGAACAAACCCTCCTCTCCATGCACAATGAAGCAAGGCCCATCCTCTACAAGCATCACAAGAAAGCCATATCAAGCTATGTACCATATCCTTATCTTCTTTTTTTTTTGTTATCTTTTTTTTTTTTCAAAGTGCACTAATTGCTAGGGTTTTAGGCTTGCCTCAAATGTAAAGCTTGTTCTCTTATATCCTTGCTCGGGGGGGTTTACCTTAAGTAAACCCTCTGTATCACATGCGTTCAAAGCCTATTTTAAAGAACCCTTATCTGTGAACTTTTCATGAATAAAACAAAATTTTTTCTATTCAATCTGTGAATACCCCCTTTAAATGGTACCCTTGTGTGTATAAGAAATGTGTTAAAAAAGGATTTTAAAAATCCTTTCTGTTGAACCCACGTGCTATGCTTATATATGAGTGACCCCCTCTAAGGATGCTTGCTTGCCTCCTGTGCGTAAGAAAGGGGTTTTAAAAATCCTCTCTGTTGAACCCACATGCTACGCTTACATATTTATGAGTAACCCCCCCTCCCCCCTGGAGTATGCTTTCTTCTCTTGTATGCTTTCTTGCTCTCTTGTATGCTTGTATGCTCTCTTGAATTCTTAACTAGTTATATTAATAGTTTTTTATAAATAAAAACTTTACTTATCTTTTTAAGGCAATCTTCTCTAAGGAATATCAACAACGTACAAGCTTCTAAAAGGCATAAGAGATAAGCCCCTTGACATTAATCTTTGTTATTTTTACACATTCAGGTGCCACGAATTATTTCTCACATAAGTTTTGCCTCTAGTAATTATGCATGCATTAAGCACAAAGCATTAATCTTATGCATGATGCATTAATCTTATTGCATTATGCATTCACACCTTAAGCTTATGAATACATGAATGCATTAAGCTTATTGCATAGGCTTAATGCATTATGCATTCACACCTTAAGCTTATGAATACATGAATGCATTAAGCTTATTGCATAGGCTTAATGCATTATGCATGCTTAAGCTTATGTGTTCATGCATTAAGCTTAATGCGTATACATTCATGCATTATTCATTCAAGCATTAATGCACAATGCATTAAGATTATTGCTTAATGCTCCGAGAGAAATGCACAAGATTATGGTCATGGAAAGTTTTGGACAAGTGGATGGGAGAATACTATCATTCAGGTTGGAAATTTCTTATTGAATGTCAAATGTGTTGTGCCATGTTCCTCAAGCAATTGTGAGAAGGCATCCAAGTGTGATCGTGGCAATAGACTCAATGAAGTTCTAGTAATAGGATAAGGACTCCTCATACCACCTTAACATTTTAAACATGTACACCATTATTTACATCATATATTCATGCTTAACACTCAATCCCCCTCCTAGTTTTAATAGATTGTGCTTCAATTGGACATGTACACCATTATTTACATTATATGTTCATGCTCAATAATCCGTCCCCATCCTTGTTGATAGGTTGTGCTTTAATAGGACATGCATGCTAGGAAGTGGTGTTACTCCCATGCGCTATGTCGCGTGCTTTCTCATTCTTGAGTTTACTATTGCAGTGAAGGAGCTATGGTGCAAGAAGCTACCTAATCTCTTCACCTCCGTTACCCTTCACAATCCCTCCCTTGCCATTGACAACTGCGTCTCCCTTAACAGGCCCTCTCTCACTTTCATAAGCCCTTCTCCTCTTCTCCATTCGCAAGCCTTACAAGCCCTTCTCCTCTTCTCCCTCACAAGACCTTCTCCTCTTCTCCCTCACAAGACCTTCTCCTCTTCTATCATGCCACCTTTTGCAAGTAAAACCTTCACCTTTAAAACCTAAATTCTTCACAACAAACCCTCCTCCACAAGAAAGCAAGCACTACAACACATCACGAGCACAACAACATTTTTTGCAGTGTTTTTCGAAGGAAAATATTGGGGGTTTGCACGATGCTCAGCAACGATGATCTATCTTGCTGCTTTGCAGCACTTTTTCGCTATCAACCAGCACTTTTAGTAGTGAAATAGGATATTTTGCTTCCTAGCAGCGTAATAACGATGCATAGTAGCGTGTAAAAAATGCTACTATACTGTAAAAATATTTGGCTTTTTTACTGCCGCGTAGTTTTATCTTTTGAATACAATAAACTTGTACTCTTAGTTTTTTTTTTGCAGGTTTATGTCTTGTCTATCACTTCTATGTCTCCTAGCCTATCCTCCTTAAGCTGAAGCAAGGTATGTCTACTGTTTTCATTTATCTCCTATGCGTTCAAGTATTTCCTTTCTCTTTTCTCTGTTTTAAGTTTTTCTTTTTCTCTTTCTCCCTTCTTCTTCCCTAAGTAAGATCTCTCCATTAAAGCTTCATATGGTAAGAGATCTTGATTTTTCTTAATACTATTTTTCCTTGATTTGGTTTAATTTTGTAGGTTTTCAACACATACCAGCCTCACAAGAGATATCTTTCTGAATTGTTGAAGGCAGATATAGAGTTGCCGTAGTACTTAAAAAATGCAGAGAGAATAAAGTCTATACTTACTCGAAAACCTCTTTCCTTGGAGCACCTGTACACACAATTTTCATTCTCATAGACACCTGAGGGAAAGAGTATGCTTCCACCCAGAATGCAACCACATGCAAGTGTCACCCAGCATGCAACCACATGCAAGTGTCAACACATGAGAGTGGAGCACTGGAGAAGTAGTAGTAGAAAGAGAGAAAATCCCTTCTTCATATAATCCGGTAGAGTATGAGGAGGCTGCTCAGGTTGAGCCATGTGCATAGTCGGACGTATAGCTACGATGCACTTGGAAAAAATATTGGATACCTCCCTCCCGTGCGCTATATCGTGTGCTTTGTTATTGTTGAGTTTACTACTACACTGAAGAACGGGCTATGGTGAAGGCTACCTAATCTCTTATCCTCCCTTGCCCTTCACAAGCCCTTCACAATACCTCCCTTGACATTTACAAGCCCTTCTTCCTTAAAAAGACCTCCCTTAATTTCATAAGCCCTTCTCCTCTTCTCCATTCAGAAGCCTCACAAGCCCTTTTCCTCTCTTCCCTCACAATCCCTCCCGCCCTTCTACCTTGCCACCTTCTCGAAATAAGAAAAACTTTCACCTTTAAAACCCTACATCCTTCACAACAAACCCTCCTCTCCATTCACAATGAAGCAAGGCCCATCCTCTACAAGCATCACAAGCAAGCCATATCAAGCTATGTACCATATCCTTATCTTCTTTTTTTTCTTTAATCTTTTTTTTTTCCAAATTGCACTAATTTCTAGGATTTTAGGCTTGCCTCAAATGTAAAGCTTTTTCTCTTATATCCTTGCTCGCGGGGGGGGGGGGGGGGTTACCTTAAGTAAACCCTCTGTATCACCTGCATTCAAAGCCTATTTTAAAGAACCCTTATCTGTGAACTTTTCATGAATAAAACAAAATTTTTTCTATTCAATCTGTGAATACCCCCTTTAAATGGTACCCTTGTGTGTATAAGAAACGTGTTAAAAAAGGATTTTAAAAATCCTTTCTGTTGAACCCACATGCTATGCTTACATATGAGTGACCCCCTCTAAGAATGCTTGCTTGCCTCCTGTGATAAATAAATGCATAAGAAAGGGAATTTAAAAATCCTCTCTGTTGAACCCACGTGCTACGCTTACATATTTATGAGTGACCCCCCCTTCCCTCCCGGAGTATGCTTTCTTCTCTTCTTGTATGCTTGTATGCTCTCTTGTATGCTTGTATGCTCTCTTGAATGCTTAACTAGTTATATTAATATTTTTTTGTAAATAAAAACTTTACTTATCTTTTTAAGGCAATCTTCTCTAAGGAATATCAACCACGTACAAGCTTCTAAAAGGCATGAGGTAAGCTCGTTAATGTTAATCTTTGTTATTTTTACACATTAGGGAGCCACGAATTATTTCTCACATAAGTTTTGCCTCTAGTAATTATGCATGCATTAAGCACAAAGCATTAATCTTATGCATGATGCATTAATCTTATTGCATTATGCATTCATACATTAAGCTTATGAATACATGAATGCATTAAGCTTATGAATACATTAATGCATTAAGCTTATTGCATAGGCTTAATGCATTATGCATGCTTAAGCTTATGTGTTCATGCATTAAGCTTAATGTGTATACATTCATGCATTATTCATTCAAGCATTTATGCGATTAGTGCTTAATGCTGCTCTGAGAGAAATGCATAAGATTATGGTCATGGAAAGTTTTGGACAAGTGGATGGGAGAATGCTTGATTAGTATGGCATGATTAAGAATATCCTTCAAGTTGGAAATTTCTTATTGGATGTCAAATGTGTTGTGCGTTGTTCCTCAAGCAACTGTGAGAAGGCATCTAAGTGTGATCATGGCAATAGACTCAATGAAGTTCTAGTAACAAGATAAGGACTCCTCATACCACCTTAACATTTTAAACATGTACACCATTATTTACATCATATATTCATGCTTAACACTCAATCCCCCTCCTAGTTAATAGATCGTGCTTCAATTGGACATGTACACTATTATTTACATTATATGTGCATGCTCAATACTCGGTCCCCCTCCTTGTTGATAGGTTGTGCTTTAATTGGACATGCATGCTAGGAAGTAATGTTATCTCTTAAAAGTTGCTTCTCATTCAAAGGCTTTTTTCCAAGATGAAGACATTGAGGAGCTTTTATTGAAGAGATGGGAGTGCAAGATGCAAATCTGGATGAGTAAATGGAAGATATAGAGTATGAGTTACCACCTACACCAATGTAGGTGAAGGTGTTGCATGCATAAACGCACGACACGATGTTGTTGTTGGGGATGATGATATTATTGATTGTGGTGATGATCATGATGCAAAGTCCACCACTAGCAATGTATTAAATCTCTTTGTTGACCTTGGAATGGCCATGGGAGGGGTATGGATCTAGGTGGCCGATAATGAAATGTGAGGCATCTAGTACATATACTTCTATTATTAAAACGAGAAATGATGGATTATTTTTCAATGATATCGTCTTCCTCTGCTTGACGATATATGCTCCGTCTTCTCGTCTCATTGAGCCCACCTTCTAACTTCTTTGTCACCATCCATCTACACTCAACCTTACTCTCCTACTTAGATCAAAACATATTCATCGAGTTCTCTAGTCTCTTGATTGAGGGATCTAGGTGGCCTAGCTACAACCCAGCTGCTCGATCCGCTCGTGGCCCATTTGCTATTTCAATAATAGCGATGCAGAGCACACCCACAACTACTAGGTTGTCAATCATGCATGGGTAGGAGATCTTAATTAGGGAAGAAGAAGGGAGAAAGAAGAAATGAAATACCTAAAACAGAGAAAAGAGAAAGGAAATACTCAAACGCATAGGAGATAAATGAAAACAGTAGACATATCTTGCTTCAGCTTAAGGAGGATAGGCTAGGAGACGTAGAAGTGATAGACAAGGCATAAACTTGCAAAACAAAAACTAAGAGTACAAGTTTATTGTATTCAAAAGATAAAACTACGCGACGGTAAAAAAGCGGGATATTTTTACAGTATAGTAGCATTTTTCACCGCCGCTATGCATCGTTATTTCGCTACTACACTGGGAAGCAAAATATGCTATTTCACTAAGAGTGCTGCTTGTTGGTAGCAAAAAAGTGCTGCAAAGCAGCGATAGATCATTCCTAAGCATCGTGAAGACCCCCAATATTTTCCTTCAAAAAACGCTGCAAAAAATGTTGTTGTGCTCGTGATGTGTTGTGCTTGCTTCCTTGTGAATGGAAAGGAGGGTTTGTTGTGAAGAATTTAGGGTCTTAAAGGTGAAGGTTTTACTTGCGAAAGGTGGCACGATAGAAGAGGAGGAGGTCTTGTGAGGGAGAGGAGGAGAAGGGCTTGTGAGGCTTGCGAATGGAGAAGAGGAGAAGGGCTTGTGAGGCTTGCGAATGGAGAAGAGGAGAAGGGCTTATGAAAGTGAGGGAGGGCTTGTTAGAGAGATGCACTTGTGAATGGCAAGGGAGGAATTGTGAAGGGTGAGGGAGGTGAAGAGATTAGGTAGCTTGCACCATAGCTCCTTTAGTGCAATAGTAAACTCAAGAATGAGAAAGCACGCGACATAGTGCATGGGAGGAAGGTATCCAATTTTTTCTAAGGACGCACCTATACGTCTGACTATGCACATGGCTTTGGGCACATGATTAGCCATGCCTATAGCTGCATACTTTCCAAAAAGCTTATTTTGTGTTTGATGAAGTGGAATGGAGTGTTCACGCACATGTATTCCGTGTGTTGCTTTTTAGATGCCCACCATGCATAGACAATTTTTGATGCCTTCTCCTTCTGATGATGATGAGGCACTCGTGTGAAGTCAACATGAGTGGTAACGTCAGAAGATTCCATGTCCATGTGAGAGATGCAAGGCAAAAACCGTGTGTTCACGACAAATCACTATAAAGCATGTGCAAGATTACAACCGATTCGAAGATGTACAACGTCCATGTAGTGCGACAAGTGTATATATTCTCTATCTCAAGTTCTAATGCACATGATTTCGACATTCATAAGATATTCCATCTTTTTTAGGACGAGGAGAAGGAAGAGACACATCATAAAATGAGTGAGTCTATGCCTCATTACTCTTGTTTAGGATGACTACATAAAGGCTTTAGAGACCTCCATGATTCAATTGGGGTGAGCCCGTAAGCTCGACATGAGGAAGAAATGCCTCCACCAATGCAACATGAAGTCGATGAAGATTTGGGCAGCATGGATGAGATGATAGATGACTTCTTTAAGAAAGAAGGAGAGGAGATGCCCAAAGCCACACTTGACAAAGATAAATTAAAACAAGCCACTTGCACTCCACTGTACAAGAGATGTGCATACTCCACTATACAAGGGGAAAGCAGGAGAAATAAAGAAAGCAGGTGGATAAGAGAGATCCAAAAAAAACTTGTTTCTGAGAGGAGGGAGGGAGGCTTCATGTTATAGTCACTCTTAGCTAGGTGAATGCTCAAAAAGATACCTTTAGAATCTTCTACCTAAAGAGCACCTTGGGTTTTTTCTTATTATTTGTGTGCTCCCACTTGCCCAAGCTGCCTCCCTCACACACGTCTCGAGTGTTTGAAACTAGGAGGGTGCTAGAGGTCTTTGTAAGGCTCATTTACAAAGAAACTTGCCACATGTGCATGTCATCCCACCAGTGCTCCACATTTCTCATTTATCAATAAAAATAAAGGTCGACAACAAGAACTGATACTTTAAAAACCTAACTGAGAGGCTCAATTTTTAGCACGCCTTTTAAAGGCATCCCCAATATGGACACTCAACATGCAAAATTCGAGATGAATGAACAGGTTGAAACGAATCAGCACTAATATTATATTACTAAATCATCTGAGATACAAAAATGAAAAATTCATAGGCATGCCATGTGCCAGTTTGCAAGGGCGCCAAGGCATGCCTATGCATAGTCAACAAGCCTACACACACGTCCATGGCTATGATAAGCCTACGCCTAAGCAGAAGCATAGGCTATGAGTGCCACAAGGAAGTGGCCTCGTAAGGATGATGGGACAACATGAAACAATGTATCATTACCCGATAAAATTTTAGAAGGAGCCGAACAACACGAAACCTACCATACCCTCCAGATGTTGCACAACTACCCACCTTTCCTTCAAGCAGATGGCTTGATTTAACAATAACACAAGCAAAACATGATGGTGAAGCGATCATTGAGGAGGAGGAGGAGCTTCCAAAAGGCTATGATGGGCATGTAAGTGATCGATCTCCTTGACTACTATCTTGTTAATAAATAAGAAAGTGTATTTTTCATGCATCACCTTACAAGCTAATTATTGGTGTGCTTGTAGTATTGTAAATATGGTGCACTATGGTCATATGGTTGACATTCTTGAGTGGAATGAATAGATCACAAAAGAATAATGTTTGATAATGACATCAAGGCTAACTTCATGGAAGAAATCCAGTGAAGTGCAATTGACTTGAATGTCGAAGTTGGTATGCTTAATTATTGTGGAACCACTCAAAAGATAATCAAAGTAGTTTTTAGAAGGTTTGACATATTTATCTTTGATGTGAAGTGGTTTAAGGTAGTAAACAAATGGATGAAATATAATTGTAAGGAAAGACAAGAGTGGGTTTGTTCAAGTTGACTTCACGAAGTTTTGGACAAACCATAGGGACACCTTTATGCTATCAGAACATTGTATAGGAAGGAGTGAATCATAATGATAGAGTTGATATTATCAAAACTCAAGAGTTAATTGCGACTAATATAGTAGCTATCATATACTAGGCCTGAGGGATGATGTTGAAATCCAAGAGCCAATTGCGACTAATATAGTAGCTATCATATACTAGGCCTGAGGGACAGATTCAAGAGCATAGGGAAGAAAGGTCATCAAGTTCTAATAGAGATCCAAGTATATGCGACGAAGGGCAACAAATAGATGATCTTGATCCTACAGAAGAACGAGACATAATTTGACCAATCGGTTCAAAATTCCTTAAGTGATATTGCATTCCTTGAAATTGATCTTTTTGGGACCATGGATCTAGCCAAGAATCATAGAATAGATGATGATCTTTGACTTTGCAATATTAGTATACATATGCAAGGTTTCACTTCTGTCTCATTGTTGACTCTCTTCTTGCACAACATCGTTTATTCACAGTTTACTCCCTCGTGTGCAGCAATATTAGAATATAGTGATATTTTTTATTTTTCACATTGAAATACACATTTTTAATATCCCAAATGAGCTCAAAAGGACAAAAACTGGTAATTTTAAGTGTAAAGATGAGGAGGCTTTTTTCAAAAAACAAATCTTGTATTTTTACCGACACTGATACTGACGTCTATCTCAACACCTTTACCAACGCTCGTATCGGTGCTCGTAAATTGGCATCCCTTGCCATGCTTTATCACTGCATATATTAGTGCCCGTCGTCACATTTGCGCCAATATCTGACTGTCGGTACACCCAATGATCAATACTTTACTCATTCTCATCGATCTAATTTGAGTGTTGTGCTTCAATCTATGTCTTTTTCCTTGTTTCTGCATTTATGTGTGTGTTGGTTCTTTGATCTCTACTCCAATAATTGGTATTAGAGAAGCTTATCTTGGCTCTCACCCCCTTGTCATGTTCTCCTGGAGTTTCTCTTTTAATTATCTCATATTGAGCTATCCTCTTAAGTGGAGAAGATATACTCTATATTGTATGGTTATCTACATTAACAAGGTTTTAGCACATTTCAAAGTGTTTTACCATATTGGAGGCACATTTTAAGGAGCTAATCAAATTGAAAAGTTAAATGTCGTGGTGTTGCGGAGAGCAAAGGATGCAGTTTCTTTCTCTTTGCGTTCGAAGGCTAATCTTGGGTTTCTTTAATCCTGGATTGGATTGCAGAGCTAGAAAGTCTGCATTTTTGTTTAATGTGTGGAGATGCATATGGGCTAAGATTGATTTGTGGATGCGGTTTTGATTAAGGTGGCTGCAGCCAGGCATGTGAACACGGCTCATGGGATATCAGATGATCTACCTCGAGTAGGTAGATT
The DNA here is from genome assembly GCF_041138505.1 of Cibotium barometz. Classification (NCBI taxonomy): domain Eukaryota; kingdom Viridiplantae; phylum Streptophyta; class Polypodiopsida; order Cyatheales; family Cibotiaceae; genus Cibotium; species Cibotium barometz. The sequence goes on along the minus strand of NC_141095.1, from coordinate 12,957,714 downwards.
AGAGAAAAGCTAGACCAGAGACACGAATTGTGTGATCAGACTGTCAATAATTTGATTGATTCGAGTTATTACACACATCACGATTTATTTTAAGCTCTTGCACATCAAACTAGGAAAGAGAGGCCCTAAAATTTAAGACCCGGCCTAGCTACTGCTTGCCGAACGCCATTTAATCATCATGAGACAGACGAGAACACTTTAGGCATTGTCTGGCCGTTCTGCTTACTCTACTAGTTAGATGTGTTGTGGAAGTCTAGCAGCGTCCGGCCTGCCTTCTTCAAGCGTTTCTCCCGACGATCTCTGCAGTTAATATTAGACGTGAGAAAGGTTATTAGCAGGAAGCTGGCAGGGCAAATTGACAGACAGTGATCAGGAGAGACGCTAATAAAATTAAAACATTCCTAATTAATTAAACTTGCAGTGCTCAGCGTTTGCTGATCGCACTACCATAATAAATTATCTGTTTCAAGTAGGTAGGCGAATCAGAGAAGCCTACGACGAGAGAACGAGCTCACAGAGATGAGAGACGCATTAAGCTAGTGCTGGTAGTTTGGGCGGAGCATTAAATTAGAGCAAGAGTACTACTCGAGAGCTGGGGGGACCGGCTTTGAAAGAGCAGCAAATTAAAGACAATGACAAGTAGAGAGCTGGGGGGTGTCCTGACCCGAGCAGTAGCCAAACCTCCTGAATATCAAGTTGATGAACATCCTTCGTAGGTCCAAGCTCCATCAAATAGAGCACCATGTAAGAAATAAGTTACTCCATGTAAGAAATAAGCTACTCCATGGTCTGGAACGTAATAAGTTCGAAATAAAGGTCGACAACAACAACAACTCAACCGATACTTTAAAAACCCAACCAATTTTCACCAGGCCTTTTAAAGGCATCCACAATATGGACACTCAACATGCAAAAGATTTATGACCTTCCAGCCAGATACCTTGGGGCCTTTCAAAATTGATGGGTTTGGTGAAATATCTAGCAAGTCTTTTTTTTTTAAATTTTAGTGTAACCATTGATGGGTATTTTGGAATTTTGCAAGTATTTTTACGGCCGCAATGCTCAAAAACAGGCGTTGTCTCTCAAAAACCAACTATGCTTCCAACTACACAAAAACCTTCATATTACAAGAAACCAAAAGATTACAGTATTCTCTCTTTTCTCAAGCACTGCACAAGCCATATGACACCGCCACATGTCTCAAATCAAAAGTCTGACCACTCATCCTCGTACCACTAATCATTAATACAACCTACATTAATAAATATGCTTCCTACAACATCCGGTACTTTTAAGTTAGCTTCCTACATTAAAGGTAGCTAGCTTCCTACATTAAAGGTAGCTAGCTTCCTATACAACAACCGGTACTTTAAAGAGAGGCTCAATTTTTGGCATGCATCCACATGGACACTGAACATGCAAATTTTGTGTAAATGTCCTTACCGCCTTGGGAATGTGCAAAGAGCATGTATGAAGATTTCCTACCATGAATAACTTCACAATCCAAAAACATTGCAATCCTCATAGCAGTATAAGTAGATTCAGTCTCCCTCTAATAAAGGTGGATTTACATTCGCTCTTTGCCTCTTCGAACCCTTCGATTTCAGAGCTGTTCCCACATGGGCACTCAACCTGCAAAATTCATTTAAATGTTGTTAGAGCCTTGAGAATACAAAGATAACACACAAAGTCTATTATTAGTATATTAACCAAAAGATTACAATATTATCTCCGTTCTCAAGCACCACACAACCACATGATGCTAGCTTACATGTGTTTAAAATCAAATGTCTAAACCACTCACAAGGCTTTCATAAATACAAACTATACTAATAGCTAAGCTTGCTCAAAAGAGTAAGCTTACCAACCATGAATAACTCCACAATCTAAGACATCCATCTCTACAACACAATGGAGGCCTACCAAGCATGATTGATGAGCGAGGAGCCGAGTGTGTTTAGCCAAGCTATCAGCATGGTAACTGCCAACAAGGGAGACTGTTAGATATCCGTAACGCCACTACGGGCGTTACCACGAGAGGGGACGGCCTCTGGCTCACCACCCAGCCATAGAGGAAGAATGAGGATTGCCTCTCATCCCCCAGGCTATATAGTGTGTGGCCTGCCGTCCACACTAGCCTGGCCGCCCATGACTCCGCATGGGCGTCCTCTCCCACTGAACCCCGGATATGGCCATCCGGTCTGCCGTCGGTCTCACAGGCATTACAACCTACATGACATTACCCCCCCCTTAAGAAGAGTTTTCGTCCTCGAAAACAAACTGGGGAAACCTTTTGGAAATTGCACTACGGCGTTCCCAGGTTGCTACCTCCTCATCCCTATCGGTTCATTTAACAAGTACCTCCTGGTACACTTTACGTCGGGTTTGTCTATCACGATACAGTAGAATCTTTTCAGGTTCATGTGGTATCTTTGGTGGCTCTATCAAGTCCACCAAAATCTTTGGAGAAACTGCGTTCTCTAACCCGTGAACTGATTTCTTCAATTTACTGACATGGAAGATAGGATGGACTTGAGAACTCTCCGGTAACTCAAATTTATATGCTACGTCCCCAATCTTCTTAAGGATTTTAAAAGGACCACAATATCTCGGAGAAAGTTTATCACACTTTCCCGTTTTCATGGTTTCTGACTGCGCTGGAACCTTGAGGAATACAAAGTCACCTTCTGCAAAGGTCACCTTTCTTCGTCTTTATCCGCAAAAGTTTTAGCACGATCCTGAGCGCTACAAATGCTCTCACGTGCGGCTCTGAGCATATCATTCATATCTTCAAGGAAATCCTTGACAGATTGAATCTTCTCCTTTTCTAGGCCTACAGCCACCATCGGAGATCTCGGCTGGAATCCATACATTAACATGAATGGTGTAAATCCAGTCTCGCTGAGTGTTTGGAGCTGTTATAGGCAAACTCCAATAAGGGCAAGTACTCTTCCCAATTAGATTGCTTCTTACTAACATAAGAACGCAACATATCCTCTAGAATTTGGTTAACTCTTTCAGTTTGACCATCAAACTCCGGATGATCTGCCGTACTCATACTCAGAGTAGTATCCAACTTTTTGAAGACTTCCCTCCAAAAATGACTGTTGAACTTTCTATCTCTATCTGACACTATATCTGCGGTCGGGCAGGCCATATAGCTTGTAGAGATGTTCAATAAAGAGTTTTGCCGACTCTGGCGTTTTTACAGTTTTCTTCGTGGCAATAAACTTTGCCATTTTAGTTAACCTGTCCACTACCACCCACACCGAGTCATTCCCTCGTCGACTCGTCTTGGGTAAACCGGTAATGAAATCCATGGAAATGCTTTCCCATTTCCCTTGAGGAATCTCTAGCGGATGGAGTAGTCCTCCAACCTTAAGACGTTCATGTTTATTGACCTGGCACTTACTGCATTTCAGCACATAAGCCTGGACGTCCCTAAACAAACTAGGCCAATAAAACTGTCTTTTTACTAGTACATAGGTCTTCTGAATCCCAGGATGACCCGCACTTGGACTATCATGACTTTCTTTAAGAATTTGGGCCCGAAAGTCACCAATAGTTGGTACACATATTCTACCCTTGTAGAGTAAGTACCCGTCGTCAATGGAGTAATTAGCATATTTCTCCCCCCGACGAAGTTTATCACTCCCCTTTGAAGCCGTGGCAGTCAAAGGTGATGAAGGGCCTACATCAGAACTCTCCGGCTCCAAACTATACCCAGAAGACACGGCTAGTCTCTCCGGACTAACTCTCGCTTCCCTTCCAATTGCACCTTCGGCCAGTCTCTCCGGACTAGCAATACGTGCCCACGAGGGAGGTGGTCGCGTCTGTGAAGAAGTGCGTACGCGTACAGCGCGCCAGACCTCTGTAAAAGATGGATCGTGCTCACATAAACCATGTAGGGACTCCAAGAAATCATTCTTGAAGACTGTGAAACTAAGTTCATTAATCTATGGCATGCGACTAAGTGCATCTGCCACCACGTTATACTTACCTTTATGGTGGTAACGTATCTGAAGGTCAAACTCCTGTAGAATCTCCACCCACCGAGCTTTTCTACCCTTCAGTTCATTTTGACTTAAAAGCCATTTTAGACTTTCATGGTCCGTCCGGACCTCAAAAGTGGCACCATATAACTAGTGTCTCCACTTTTTCAGTGCATGAACTATCGCTAGTAACTCTCGCTCGTAAGCCGAGTAGTTACGCTGCGCACAATCCAACTTTTTACTTTCAAATGCAATTGGGCGTCCCCTTTGCATAAGTACGGCCCCAATGGCCTTATTACTAGCGTCTGTTTCCAAAACAAACGGCTCATTTGGATCGACAATTGTCAAAATAGGTGCAGCTGCTACGGTCACCTTGAGCTTGTCAAAGCTCTTCTGTTAGGCGTCCCCCCAACTAATGTTTTTTGTTTTTGAACTGGTCAATCATCAACGGGACTGCGATCTTCGCGTAGTCCTTCACATACTGTCGGTAGAACCCCGACATGCCAAGAAAAATCTGCAGTTCCTCGAGATTCTTCGGCGCTGGCCATTTAAGAATAGCCTCTACTTTTTCTGGCTCCATCCGCATACCATCGGCGGATATAATATGGCCAAGGTAGTGAATTTTTGTTTCAAAAAATTCACATTTGCTTTTCTTCGCAAATAGTTTGTGCTCTCGCAACAACTCGAACACTAGATGCAAATGCTCCATGTGTTCTTTCTGTGTTTTACTGTACACAAGAATGTCATCTAGGAAAACTACTACGAATTTTCCCAGATATGGACGTAAAATGTTGTCCATTAGTGTCATAAACATCGCCGGAGCATTGGTTAGCCCAAATGGCATAAGCAAAAACTCAAAATGGCCGAAACGGCGGGTCCGAAATGCTGTCTTCGCAACATCTTCTGCTTTTATTCTAACCTGATGATACCCAGATCTTAGGTCTATTTTTGTAAAGTATCTCGATCCATAGAGTTGATCAAACAACTCATCCATGCATGGCGCCAGTATACACACAACACAATAGAGGCCTACCCATGCATGATTGACAACCTAGTAGTTGAGTGTGCTACTCTGCATCACTATTATCAGAATAGCAAATGGGCCATGAGCCGATCGACATTAGGGCTGTAGCCAAGCCACCTTGATCCTTTAATCAAGACTAGAGAACTCAATGAACATGTTTTGATCTAAGTAGGAGAGTGAGGTTGAGTGTAGATGGATGGTGACAAAGAAGTTAGAAGGTGGGTTGAATGAGACGAGAAGACAGAGCATATATCATCGAGCAGAGGAAGAGGATATCAATGAAAAATAATCCATCATTTCTTATATTAAGAATAGAAGTATATATACTAGATGCCTCACATTTCATTATCCGCCACGTAGATCCATACCCCTCCCATGGTCATTCCAAGGCCAACTAAGAGATTTAATACATTACTAGTGGTGGACTTTGCATCATGATCATCACCACAATCAATAATATCATCATCCCCAACAACATCATCATGTCATGTGTTTATGTATGCGACACCTTCACCTACATTGGGGTAGGTGGTAACTCATACTCTATATCTTCCATTTACTCATCATCCAGATCCTGCACTCCCATCTCTTCAATAAAAGCTCCTCAATGTCTTCATCTTGGAAAAAAGCCTTTGAATGAGAAGCAACTTGTAAGAGATAACACCACTTCCTAGCATGCATAGCATGTCCAATTAAAGCACAACCTATCAACAAGGAGGGGGACCGAGTATTGAGCATGAACATATAATGTAAATAATGGTGTACAGGTCCAGTTGAAGCACAATCTATTAAACTAGGAGGGGGATTGAGTGTTAAGCATGAATATATAATGTAAATAATGGTGTACATGTTTAAAATGTTAAAGTAGTATGAGGAGTCCTTATCCTGTTACTAGAACTTCATTGAGTCTATTGCCATGATCACACTTGGATGCCTTCTCGCAGTTGCTTGAGAAACACGGCACAACACATTGGACATCCAATAAGAAATTTCCAACCTCAATGCTATTCTCAATCATGCCATTATAATCAAGCATTCTCCCATCCACTTGTCAAAAACTTTCCATGATCATAATCTTGTGCATTTCTCTCAGAGCATTAAGCACTAATCTTAATGCATTGTGCATTAATGCATAAATGCTTGAATGAATAATGCATGAATGTATAAGCATTAAGCTTAATGCATGAACACATAAGCTTAAGCATGCATAATGCATTAAGCCTATGCAATAAGCTTAATGCTTTCATGTATTGATTTAATGTATGAATGCATAATGCAATAAGATTAATGCATCATGCATAAGATTAATGCCTTGTGCTTAATGCATGCATAATTACTAGAGGCAAAACTTATGTGAGAAAAAATTTGTGGCACCCAAAGGTGTAAAAATAACAAAGATTAACGTCAAGGGGCTTACCTCTTATGCTTTTTAGAAGCTTGTACGTGGTTGATATTCCTTAGAGAAGATTGCCTTAAAAAGATAAGTAAAGTTTTTATTAAAAAACTATTAATATAACTAGTTAAGCATTCAAGGGAGCATACAAGCATACAAGAGAGAAAGCAAGCAAACAAGAGAAAAAATCATACTCCGGGGGGGGAGTGGGGGTCACTCATAAATATGTAAGCGTAGCACGTGGGTTCAATAGAGAGGATTTTTAAAATCCTTTTCTTACGCATTTATTATCACAGGAGGCAAGCAAGCATTTATTATCACAAGAGGCAAGCAAGCATCCTTAGAGGGGGTCACTCATATGTAATTAGCGTAGCACGTGGGTTCAATAGAAAGGATTTTTAAAATCCTTTTTTAACACATTTCTTATACACACGAGGGTACCATTTAAAGGGGGTATTCACAGATTGAATAGAAAAAAAAAAGTTTAATTCATGAAAAGTTCAGAGATAAGGGTTCTTTAAAATAGGCTTTGAACGCATGTGATAACAGAGGGTTTACTTAAGGTAAACCCCCCCGAGCAATAAAGATATAACAGAACAAGCTTTACATTTGAGGCAAGCCTAAAACCCTAGAAATTAGAGCACTTTGAAAAAAAAAAGATTAAAGAAAAAGAAGAAGATAAGGATATTATGGTGCATAGCTTGATATGGCTTGCTTGTGATGCTTGTAGAGGATGGGCCTTGCTTCATTGTGAATGGAGAGGAGGGTTTGTTGTGAAGGATGTAGGGTTTTAAAGGTGAAAGTTTTTCTTGCGAGAAGGTGGCAAGGTAGAAGGGCAGGAGGGATTGTGAGGGAAAAGAGAAGAAGGGCAGGAGAGGCTTCTGAATGGAGAAGAGGAGAAGGGCTTATGAAATTAAGGGAGGTATTTTTAAGGGAGAAGGGCTTGTGAATGGAAAGGGAGGTATTGTGAAGGGCAAGGGAGAATAAGAGATTAGGTAGCCTTCACCATAGGCCGTTCAGTGCAATAGTAAACTCAATAATAACAAAGCACACGATATAGCGCATGGGAGGGAGGTATTCAATATTTTTTCCAAGTGCATCGCAGCTATACGTCCGACTATGCACATGGCTCAACCTGGGCAGCCTCCTCATACTCTAGTGGATTATATGAAGAAGGGATTTTTTCTCTTTCTGCTAGTGCTTCTCCAGTGCTCCATTCTCATGTGTTGACACTTGCATGTGGTTGCATTCTGGGTGGAAGCATACTATTTCCCTCGGGTGTCTATGTGAAAATGAAAATTATGTGTACAAGTGCTCCAGGGGAAGAGGTTTCCGAGTAAGTATAGAATTTATTCTCTCGGCATTTTTAAAGTACTACGACAACTCTATATCTACCTTCAACAACTTAGAAAGATATCTCTTGTGAGGCTGGTATGTGTTGAAAACTTACAAAATTAAACCAAGTCAAGAAAAAAAAAGTATTAAGAAAAATCAAGATCTCTTACCATATGAAGCTTTAATGGAGAGATCTTATAATTAGGGAAGAAGAAGGGAGAAAGAAGAAAAGAAAGACTTAAAATAGAGGAAAGAAAGGAAATACTCGAACGCATAGGAGATAAATGAAAACAGTGAAAACCTTGCTTCAACTTAAGGAAGAAAGGCTAGGAGACGTAGAAGTGATAAACAAGGCATAAACCGGCAAAAAAAAAAACTCAGAGTACAAGTTTATTGTATTAAAAAGATAAAACTACGCGGCAGTAAAAAAGCGGGATATTTTTACAGTATAGTAGCATTTTTTCATCGCCGCTAGGCAACGTTATTTCGCTGCTGGGAAGCAAAATATCCTATTTCACTACTAAGAGTGCTGCTTGGTAGCGAAAAAGTGCTGTGAAGTAGTGATAGATTGTTGTTGAGCATCGTGAAAACCCCCAATATTTTCCTTTGAAAATGCTGCAAAAAATGTTGTTGTGCTCGTGATGTGTTGTAGTGCTTGCTTCCTTGTGAATGGAAAGGAGGGTCTATTGTGAAGAATTTCGGGTTTTAAAGGTGAAGGTTTTGCTTGCGAAAGGTGACATGATAGAAGAGGAGGAGGAGGTCTTATGAGGGAGAAGAGGAGGTGGGCTTGTGAGGCTTGTGAATGGAGAAGAGGAGAAGGGCTTGTGAAATTGAGGGAGGGCTTGTTATTAAGGGAGACACACTTGTGAATGGCTTGGGGAGGGATTGTGAAGGAAGGTGAAGAGATTAGGTAGCTTGCACCATAGCTCCTTCACTGCAATAGTAAACTCAAGAATGAGAAAGCACACGACATAGCACATGGGAGGAAGGTATCCAATTTTTTCCAAGGATACACCTATACGTCTGACTATGCACGTGGCTATGGGCACAGGATTAGCCACGCCTATAGCTGCATACTTTTCAAATAGCTTATTTTCTGTTTGATGAAGTGGACTGGAGTGTTCATGCACTTGTATTCCATGTGTGTTGCTTTTTAGATGCCCATCATGCATAGACAATTTCTGATGCCTTCTCCTTCTGATGATGATGAGGCACTCATGCGTAGTCAACATGAGTAGTAACGTCAGAAGATTCCATGTCCATGTGAGAAATGCAAGGCAGAAACCGTGTGTTCACGACAAATCACTATAAAGCATGTGCAAGATTACAACCGATTTGAAGATGTACATCGTCCACGTAGTTCAACAAGTGTATATATTCTCTATCTCAAGTTCTAGTGCACATGATTTCGGTATTCATAAGATAGTCCATATTTTTTAGGAGGAGGACAAGGAAGAGACACGTCATAAAATGAGTGAGTCTATGCCTCATTCATCACTGTTCAGGATGACTACATAAAGGCTTTAGAGACCTCCATGATTCAATTGGGGTGAGCCTGCAAGCTCGACATGAGGAAGAAATTCCTCCACCAATGGCACATGAAGTCGATGAAGATTTGGGCATGGACGAGATGATAGATGACTTCTTTGAGAAAGAAGGAGAGGAGATGCCCACAGCCACACTTGACAAAGATAAATTAAAACAAGCCACTTGCACTCCACTATACAAGAGATGTGCATACTCCACTATACAAGGGGAAAGCAGGAGAAATAAAGAAAGCAGGTGGATAAGAGAGATCCAAAAAAAACTTGTTTCTGAGAGGAGGGAGGGAGGCTTGATGTTATAGTCACTCTCATCTAGGTGAATGCTAAAAAAGGTACCTTTAGAATCTTCTACACCTAAAGAGCACCCTCGGTTTTTTCTTATCATTTGTGTGCTCCCACTTGCCCAAGCTGCCTCCCCCACACAGGTCTCGAATGTTTGAAACTAGGAGGTGGGCGCTAGAGGTCTTTGTAAGGCTCATTTACAAAGAAACCTGCCACATGTGCATGTCATCCCACCAGTGCTCCACATTTCTCACTTATCAATAAAAATAAAGGTCGACAACAAGAACCGATACTTTAAAAAAAACTAACCAAGAGGCTCAATTTTTAGCATGCCTTTTAAAGGCATCCCCAATACGGACACTCAACATGCAAAATTCGAGATGAATGAACAGGTTGAAACGAATAAGCACTAATATTATATTACTAAATCATATGAGATACAAAAATGATAAATTCATAGGCATGCCATGTGCCACTTTGCAAGGGCGCCACAACATGCCTATGCATAGTAAGGCCTACACACACATCCATGGCTATGCTAAGCCTATGCCTAAGCAGAAGCATAGGCTATGGCTATGCTTAAGCAGAAGCATAGGCTATGGCTATGCTAAGCCTATGCCTAAGCAGAAGCATAGGCTATGGCTATGTATAAGCATAGGCTTAGATATGCATATTCATGTAAATGCTTGGCTATGGAGCCATGAAGAAGATGAGAGAGTAGTTTGGAAAGTGCCACAAGGAAGTGGCCTCGCAAGGACGATGGGACAACATGAAACAATGTATCATTGCCTAATGAATTTTTAGAAGGAGCCGAACAACACGAAACCTACCATATCCTCCAGATCTTGCACAACTACCCACATTTCCTTAAAGCAGATGGCTTGATTTAACAATAATACAACCAAAACATGATGGTGAAGCGATCATTGAGGAGGAGGAGGAGCTTGCAAAGGGCTATGATTGGTGATCGATCTCCTTGATTACTATCTTGTTAATAAATAAGAAAGTGTATTTATCATGCATCACCTTACAAGCTAATTCTTAGTGTGCTTGTAGTATTGTAAATATGGTGCACTATGGTCACATGGTTGACATTTTTGAGTGGAACCAATAGATCACAAAAGAATAATATTTGATGACGACGTCAAGGCTAACTTCATGGAAGAAATCCAGTGAAGTGCAATTGACTTGAATGTCAAAGTTGATATGCTTTATTATTGTGGAACCATTCAAAAGATAATCAAAGTTGTTTTTAGAAGGTTTGACATTTTTATCTTTGATGTGAAGTGGTTTAAGGTAGTAAACAAATGGATGAAATATAATTGTAAGGAAAGACAAGAGTGGGTTTGTTCAAGTTGACTTCACGAAGTTTTGGACCGACCATAGGGACACCTTTATTCTATCAGAACATTGTGAGCAAGTCATCTTAAAGCAAATCCCCGAAGGATGTAAGATGGCAGTTTATAGTCCAACTTTCTTCTTTTAGCAAGGAAATTTTTGAAGATAAACAGCTAGAATAAGCACGAGTGAATCATAATGAGAGAGTTGATATTGTCAAAACTCAAGAGCTAAATAATAGAGTTGATGTTGAAATCCAAGAGCCAATCGCGAGACTAATATAGTAGCTGTCATATACTAGGCCTGAGTGGGACAGATTCAAGAGCATAGGGAAGACAGGTCATCAAGTTCTAATAGATATCCAAGTACATGCGACGAAGGGCAACAAATAAATGATCTTGATGCTATAGAAGAACGAGACATAATTTCACCAATTGGTTCAAAATTTCTTAAGTGATATTGCATTACTTGAAATTGATCTTTTTGGGACCATGGATCTAGCCAAGAATGATAGAATAGATGATGATCTATGACTTTGCAATATTAGTATACATATGCAAGGTTTCATTGCTGTCATTGTTGTTGACTCTCTTGCACAACATCATTTATTCACAATTTACTCCCTCGTGTGCAGCAATATTAGAATATAGTGATATTTTTTATTTTTCACATTGAAATACACATTTTTAATATCCTAGATTAGCTCAAAAGGACAAAAGCTGGTAATTTTAAGTGTAAATATGAGGAGACTTTTTTCAAAAAACAAATCTTGTATTTTTATTGACACTGATACTGACGTCTATATCAACACCTATACCAACGCTCATATCGGTGCCTGTAAATTGGCATCCCTTGCCATGCTTTATCACCGCATATATTAGCGCTCATCGTCGTTTGCGCCAATATCTGACTGTTGGTACACCTAACGATCAATACTTTACTCATTCTCATCGATCTAATTTGAGTGTTGTGCTTCAATCTATGTCTTCGTGCTTGTTGCTGCATCTTGGCACTGAAAAGGCCATGAAGTTCTAGCTCTCGACCATCATGCTGTAACTGGATTGAATGAGAACGAAAGCTAATCCGGATATATGTGTGTTTTGGTTCTTTGATCTCTACTCCAATAATTGGTATTAGAGAACTTGTCTTGGCTCTCACCCCCTTGTCATGTTCTCCTAGACTTTCTCTTTTAATTATCTCATATTGAGCTATCCTCTTAAGTGGAGAAGGTATACTCTATATTGTATACTCTATATTGTATAGTTATCTACATTAGCGAGGTTTTTGCACATTTCAAAGCATTTTATGTGCATTTCGGGACTTGTTCGCATGCTTTAAGGTTTCCATAGGGGGAGTGTGAGTGTTGAGGTAAATTTTATATCATACATTGCATTCAGCACATATATTCTGAAGCAAATCTTTTGCCAAGCTCATAACATGGCAATATGCCTACATATCATAGAGCACATGGCTAGTGGTAGTAGTAAACTAAAATTTTCCTCCATGGAAAGTCAATAAAGAAGGGTCAGGTGATACTAGCTTTTCTTGTATCCCTAGAAAGTACAAATTCAAGAACATAGATGTGTACCTGAAGCCTCTAATCATGCCCTGGATGCATTTTTCCCATTTGCTTAATTTATATTCAACCATAGACTTCCCGAATAATTTAGGCACTCACCACAAAGGTTCTGCTAGATTTAGTAATGCACTTGAATGTGTGATAGACATCTCTATATTGTGAGCTCCTTCTTCAGGTATACAGTAGCTAATCTTGGGCATGTGGGGCAAAAGCTTGTATATATGTATGGAGCTAATTTTGGGGGAGCCGATGGGAGGACTAGTGTGGACATGGACCGAATTTGGACCGGAGCAAAGGATGTAGTTTCTTTCTCTTTGCATTGGAAGGCTAATCTTAGGTTTCTTTAATCCTGGATCGGATTGCAGAGCTAGAAAGTCTACGTTTTTGCTTAATGTGTGGAGATGCTAAGGTGGCTGCAGCCGGGCATGTGAACACTGCGCATGGGATATCAGATGATCTACGTCGAGTAGGCAGATGATCTACGTCGAGTAGGTAGATCAGACCGTCAATAATTTGATTGATTCGAGTTATCACACATCAAACTAGGAAAGTGAGGCCCTACAATTTAAGACCCGGCCTAGCTGCTGCTTGTCGAATTACGCCATTTAATCGTCATGAGACAGAGGAGACCACTTTAGGCATTGTCTGCCATTCTGCTTACTCTACTAGTTAGATGTGTTGTGGAAGTCTAGCAGCGTCCGGCCCGCCTTCAAGCGTTTCTCCCCGACGATCTCTGCAATTAATAATTAGATGTGAGAAAGGTTATTAGCAGGAAGCTGGCAGGGCAAATTGACAGACAGTGATCAGGAGACGGTAATAAAATTAAAACATCCTAATTACTTAAACTTGTAATGCTCATTTGCTGATCGCACCACCATAATAAATTATCTGTCTACGACGAGAACCGCGATACGTCACCAATATTCATGCAGAACGAGCTCTCAGAGATGAGAGACGCATTAAGCATTAAATTAGAGCTCTCGAGAGCTTGGGGGCCAGTTTTGAAAGAGCAGCAAATTAAAGACAAAGACTAGAGGGGCCGAGTCCCAACTTCCAAGTCCAAGCTCCGTCGAGTAGAGCGCCTTTATGAGCTTGGTACAATGCGCCGGAAGCCGGTTGCGCCGATCCACTGAGAACAGCCAACTAGATTGTAGTCAACTAGATTGTAGTTAGACTATAGATTGTAGTCAACTACAACCACAAGCCATGTGACACTGCCAGCATCTTGCACGTCTCCGTCGTACCACACTGATCATAAATTAAACCTACATTAATAGCTTACCACACTGATCATAAATTAAACCTACATTAATAGCTATGCTTCCTACTACAACAACTGGTACTTTTAAGTTACCTTCCTACATTAATAGCTATAGCTATGTTTCCTACATTAAAGGTAGCTAGCTTCCTATACAACAACCGGTACTTTAGAAACCCAACTTGGATTTAAAGAGAGGCTCAATTTTTGGCACGCATCCACATGGACACTCAACATGCAAAATCTGTGTAAATGTCCTTACCGCCTTGAGAATAGGAAGACATTGCACAAAAACTTGGTTACCAAAACATTACAATATCAATTGTCTCTCTTCCCAAGCACTACACAAGCCAAATGACACCGCTAGCTTGCACATATTTCAAAGCAAAAGTCCAACCACTCATCATAATGCTCATAAATCTTACCTATATGAATAGCTATGCTTACTTAAAAGTTCTTTTTCTTTGTGTGCAAAGAGCATGTATGAAGATTTCCTACACCATGAATAACTTCGCAATCCAAAAACATTGCAATCCTCATAGTAGTATAAGTAGATTCAATCTCCCTCTAATTAACGTGGATTTACATTCGCTCTTTCCCTCTTCGAACCCTTTGATTTCAGAGCCGTTCCCACATGCGCACTCAACCCACAAAATTCATTTAAATGTTGCTACAGCCTTGAGAATACAAAGATAACACACAAAGTCTATTATTAGTATAATAACCAAAAGATTACAATATTATTTCCGTTCTCAAGCACCACACAACCACATGATGCTAGCTTACATGTGTCTAAAATCAAATATCTAAACCACTCACAAGGCTTTCATAAATACAAACTATACTAATAGCTAAGCTTGCTCAAAAGTAAGCTTACCATGAATAACTCCACAATCTAAGACATCCATCTCTACAACACAAATGGAGGCCTACGAGGCATGATTGATGAAGCGAGGAGCCGAGTGTGTTTAGCCAGGCTATCAGCATGGTAAATGCCAAGGGAGACTATTGCTTAGCATAATAGCGGCGCCAGTACACACAACACAATAGAGGCCTACCCATGCATGATTGACAACCTAGTAGTTGGGTGTGCTCTGCATTGCTATTATCAGAATAGCAAATGGGCCACGAGCCGATCGAGCAGGGGGGCTGTAGCCAGGCCACCTAGATCCCTCAATCAAGAGACTAGAGAGCTTGATGAATATGTTTTGATCTAAGTAGGAGAGTAAGGTTGAGTGTAGATGGATGGTGACAAAGAAGTTCGAAGGTGGGTTGAATGAGACGAGAAGACGAAGCATATATCATCGAGCAGAGGAAGAGGATATCATTGAAAAATAATCCATCATTTCTTATATTAAGAATAGAAGTATATGTACTAGATGCCTCACATTTCATTATCGGCCACCTAGATCCATACCCCTCCCATGGCCATTCCAAGGTTAACAAAGAGATTTAATACATTACTAGTGGTAGACTTTGCATCATGATCATCACCACAATCAATAATATCATCATCCCCAACAACATCATCATGTGGTGCATTTATGCATGCGACACCTTCACCTACATTGGGGTAGGTGGTAACTCATACTCTATATCTTCCATTTACTCATCCAGATGTGCATCTTGCACTGCCATCTCTTCGATCAAAGCTCCTCAATGTCTTCATCTTGGAAAAAAGCCTTTGAATGAGAAGCAACTTGTAAGAGATAACACCACTTCCTAGCATGCATGTCCAATTAAAGCACAACCTATCAACAAGGAGGGGGACCGAGTATTGAGCATGAACATATAATGTAAATAATGGTGTACATGTCCAATTAAAGCACAATCTATTAACTAGGAGGGGGATTGAGTGTTAAGCATGAATATATGATGTAAATAATGGCATTGTACATGTTTAAAATGTTAAGGTGGTATGAGGAGTCCTTATTCTGTTACTAGAACTTCATTGAGTCTATTGCCATGATCACACTTGGATGCCTTCTCACAGTTGCTTGAGGAACACCGCACAACACATTTGACATCCAATAAGAAATTTCCAACCTGAATGATATTCTCAATCATGCCATACTAATCAAGCATTCTCCCATCCACTTGTCCAAAACTTTCCATGACCATAATCTTATGCATTTCTCTCAAAGCATTAAGCACTAATCTTAATGCATTGTGCATTAATGCATAAATGCTTGAATGAATAATGCATGAATGTATAAGCATTAAGCTTAATGCATGAACACATAAGCTTAAGCATGTATAATGCATTAAGCCTATGCAATAAGCTTAATGCTTTCATGTAT
The DNA here is from genome assembly GCF_041138505.1 of Cibotium barometz. Classification (NCBI taxonomy): domain Eukaryota; kingdom Viridiplantae; phylum Streptophyta; class Polypodiopsida; order Cyatheales; family Cibotiaceae; genus Cibotium; species Cibotium barometz. The sequence continues at coordinate 12,941,669 of NC_141095.1, read as the reverse complement.
TCATAAGCTTAATGTATGAATGCATAATGCAAGAAGATTAATGCATCATGCATAAGATTAATGCTTTGTGCTTAATGCATGCATAATTACTAGAGGCAAAACTTAAGTGAGAAATAATTCGTGGCACCCGAATGTGTAAAAATAACAAAGATTAACATCAAGGGGCTTACCTCTTATGCTTTTTAGAAGCTTGTATGTGGTTGATATTCCTCAGAGAAGATTGCCTTAAAAAGATAAGTAAAGTTTTTATTTATAAAAAACTATTAATATAACTAGTTAAGCATTCAAGAGAGCATACAAGAATACAAGAGAGCAAGCAAGCATACAAGAATACAAGAGAGCAAGCAAGCAAGCATACAAGGGAAGAAAGTATACTCCGGGGGGGGTCACTCATAAATATGTAAGCGTAGCACGTGGGTTCAACAGAGAGGATTTTTAAAATCCCTTTCTTATGCATTTATTATCACAAGAGGCAAGCAAGCATCCTTAGAGGGGGTCACTCATATGTAAGCATAGCACGTGGGTTCAACAGAAAGGATTTTTAAAATCGTTTTTTAACACATTTCTTATACACACAAGGGTACCATTTAAAGGGAGTATTCATAGATTGAATAGAAAAAAATTTGTTTTATTAATGAAAAGTTCCCAGAGCTAAGGGTTCTTTAAAATAGGCTTTCAACGCACGTGATATAGAGAGTTTACTTAAGGTAAATCCCCCCCGAGCAAGGATATAAGAGAACAAGCTTTACATTTGAGGCAAGCCTAAAACCCTAGAAATTAGTGCACTTTGAAAAAAAAAGATTAAAGAAAAAAAAGAAGATAAGGATATGATACATAGCTTGATATGGCTTGCTTGTGATGCTTGTTAGAGGATGGGCCTTGCTTCATTGTGAATGGAGAGGAGGGTTTGTTGTGAAGGATGTAGTATTTTAAAGGTGAAAGTTTTTCTTGCGAGAAGGTGGTAAGGTAGAAGGGCAGGAGGGATTGTGAGGGAAGAGAGGAAAAGGGCTTGTGAGGCTTCTGAATAATGGAGAAGAGGAGAAGGGCTTATGAAATTAAGGGTCTTTTTAAGGGAGAAGGGCTTGTGAATGGCAAGGGAGGTATTGTGAAGGGCTTGTGAAGGGCAAGGGAGGATAAGAGATTAGGCAGCCTTCACCATAGCCCGTTCAGTGCAATAGTAAACTCAAGAATAACAAAGCACACGGTATAGCGCACAAGAGGGAGGTATCCAATATTTTTTCCAAGTGCTTCGCAGCTATACGTCCGACTATGCACATGGCTCAACGTGGGCATCCTCCTTTTACTCTACCGGATTATGTGAAGAAGGGATTTTTTCTCTTTCTGCTACTGCTTCGCCGGTGCTCCATTCTCATGTGTTGACACTTGCATGTGGTTGCATTTTGGGTGGAAGCATACTCTTTCCCTCGGGTGTCTGTGAGAATGAAAATTGTGTTTCAGGTGCTCCAGGGGAAGAGGTTTCCGAGTAGGTTAGACTTTATTCTCTCTGCATTTTTAAAGTACTACGGCAACTCTATATCTGCCTTCAACCATTTAGAAAGATATCTCTTGTGAGGCTGGTATGTGTTGAAAATAATGATTTTATATTCACGTGATCACAAATTTTTTTTGTTAATAACATGTGTTAACATGTAATTATTAACATGTTAACATGTTATTAACATGTTAACATGTTAACATGTTCTCAAAAAAGCCGGTGGGAAGCTCCCCGATAACCAGATAAAATCCCGCCGGGGTTTTGCAATACCCAGCGGTCCCGCCGGGGAAAAGGAAACCCCGGCAGGTCCCGACGGGGTCGTCATCCAGCCCGGCGGGGTATAATTTTCTATATATATGGGCCCGGGGGGCCCTTTGGGAGTTCATTGCTGACAGTATACACAGGTAATGAAACTTGTGTTTATGTGTGTGTGTGTGGGTGTGGGTGTGTGTTCGTGCCGGGCAGCCGACCATTGTCGCAATGCGCGACAGGATGTGGGTGGTCCGCCACCACAGGAGGGATGTGTGTGGGTGTGTGTTCGTGCGGGCAGCCGCCTATTGTCACAATGCATGGCAGGATGTGGGTGGTCCGCCACACGAGGGGTGTGTGTGTAAGGCCATTCTTCGGATTGGTGCTTACCCTGGGGCACTTAGTCAGTACGCGGCTAGTCTGTGTCCTATGGTAAGTATGGCACACCGTAGCGGTACTAGTCGGTAATGCGGCAAGCATAGTATCATCATGGCGATGTCACCTTCCCTTCCCTTCCCTTTGTCAAATGCGGACATATGGTCGGTAACGCGGCCAGTGTATGTTCGTATCCTATTCGTATTCCCATAGAATCGGGCGGCATTTTGTCGTTAACGCGACAAGTTGGTGTCGTCCACTAGTGCATATATTATTTTTTGCATATTGCGGCATTTGATCATTAACGCGGTCGAAAAAATGTAGTAAATTTGTTTGCATATTACGGCATATGATCGTTAACGCGGTCAAAAAATGTCGTAAATTTGTTTGATTTGACTTGTATTGTTTTTATTGTGTTTAGTCCATGCGATACTTGGTTGCTAACGCGGCATGAGTATTTCATGGATCAAAGTTTACATCATATTGTCTAAACATTTTATTTTATAATATCGTGATTTGTAACTCGAAAAAATGAATATCTCTCTCTTCCTACCCATCTCTCTCTCTCTCATGATACACTTCACAACTCTTTCTCTCTCTCTCTCTCTCATGATACACTTCACAACACGATAAATGTGTAGATAAGAATTTCTTTTTTTTTCTCTTAAAATATACATAATTCTTAATAATTTCTTTTTTCTCCCTCTATTTACTTAAAAATTAAAACAGTACATTATTTTCCTCTTTAGGAACTCACAAAAATATTGAAAATGTCATCTAATGTTTTTCTCTCTATCTGTCACAACTCTCTCTCTTCCTCTCCTCTATCTCTCTCTCTCTCTCTCTCATGATACACTTCACAATTCTCTCTCTCTCTCTCTCTCTCATGATACACTTCACAACTCTCTCTCTCTCTCTCATGATACACTTCACAACTCTCTCTCTATCACGATAGGTGTGTAGGTGAGGAGTGCTTTAGGAATACAAAATTCCCAATATTCTTTTCCCATGAGGAGGTTTATCATCTTGAACTTCCATTCTTGGAAGTTTCTCTTATTAATCTTCTCGCTCACAAATCATGGATACACTATTAGACATTGCTACCTGCCAGTAACTTTTACCTGCACAAATAGTGATCTGGCACTATAACTATGCCATAATTCTAGTAACCCAAAGTGGTTGTCATAGATCTTGTAAACCACTGGTCGTATATATCAATGATAATCTCACCAACCATGCTAGTGGCATAAGTGCAAAAGTGTCATCATGGTGTGTCATCCATATTCACAATAGTTGAGCTTCATATCTTAACATATCACCTTAGTACACAAAGGAAATTTTAAATTCAAAACCTAACCATAGTACCTAAGAAAAGGGGATAAAGAACTATGTTAAAAATATAAAACATAAAAAAGGGGATATTTTTAAATACATGAATGTGCATGCATGCACACACGTACACACACATACACACATGCTATATAAGTTTTTGCAAAGGGACAACCTCCTCCCTCCCACTATCTGAGTTTGTAAATACTTAATGCTTGTAAAATTTTAAAAAATCACAATTCATGCTAATTTTCTACTAATAAGTAATGCATGCATTTTTTTAATTATAGCTTCTTTAAATTAACTTAACCTCTCAAGGTAATGCACTAACCCTCGGGCTTCCATTTTAATTTTAAATAAATAAAATACCTTCATACTTTAACAATATAATTGTGTAAATTATGTACTTACTACTAATAAGAGTGATATTTCCTATAGTAGGTGGATTGTGAGGAAGAAAATAGACACACCAATTTGACAAATAAAAAGTTAAATAATGAAAAGATGTGTCCTTTTGTAGTTGATCACATGTCTCAGTGTCCCACACTTAGTTAATTACAGAATGGAACTGCCAATGCCATTAATGATCACCTCGCTTGCCAAGAATGTGAAAATTTCCAATATGACAAACTAACGAGGATGAAAATATGGGGCATTTTGTAGTCGATGACATGTCTTAGTGTCCCACACTTAGTTAATTACATTGTGAAACTACCAATACCATGAATGATCACCTCGCTCGCTAAGAATGTACAAGTTTTCCAATGATATGTAATCCTTTTATGTGATTCTTGATTTCCCCCCTTTTCTAATCGTATGTAGTTGTATGCAATCCTTTTAGATATGACTCATGATTTCACCCCTTTCAAAATGAGACTTTATCTTTGTAATACACTATTTACCTTAATTTGACATGTCTTCTCAACATTCGAATGCTTAGTGCACTCAAAAGTAGAGAAAACTAGAATCTTGGTTTAACTATCTAAAAACACACATGTACAAGTCTTCTTTTTCTTGTTCACATATATTATATATGTATGTCTATATATGCATTCATATGTACATACATGGTACTATCTATTGGACATCATATTATCTATAAAGGAGGGAATACCATGATCTCTTGTTCACAATATACCTTTAGATACCAACAAATCTTGAATATCAACAAGTTTGGAAGGTGATGGGGGTATTTACTTTGAGTTTTGTTATAGTAAGTGAAAACAAGGAAGTCACATCTCTTTACAAGTAATAGTGATTTAGCAAGTTTAGAAGGTGATGGAGGTATTTGGTTTGAGTTTTGTTAAGTAAGTGAAAACAAGCAAGTCACCTCTCTTTGCAAGTGGTAGTGATTTAAAAAAGCCCTTGAAGAAGAGGTCACAAATCCTTCAAGAGTTCAAGGAATGAAGATTGTTGCAAACTAACAAACTAGGCACTTATGACATTCAAGAGGCATACAATGTGTATTTTTCATCCAGCAATAGTCAAAGATGTACCTTCCATTCAAAAAGGTTGTTTCCACAAAAATGTGTTGATCTTTCCTCGGTTTTGTGTTAGTACTAGTGATAGAACTATTAACAATAATATTGTTCATTAGGGAAAATTTGGGGTGAAAAATTAACCTCATAAGGAATGCCTGTCATCAAGGCCTATAAAAATGGAAAGTCATGGTGAGAACCTTTTTCACCTTATGTCAAAACCCTCTTAATCATTTGCTAAATAATTCAATCACTCGACTAATTGGCTACTTGGTAGAGAAAGTACCCAATTGTAGTGGTTCTATAATTACTATATTGTCCAATCTTCTATAGGTTTTTCTAATCATTCAATTGGTTGGTTCACCAATCATCGGCATTTCCAATCACTACATAGAGAAATTGCTCAGCTGTCCCAATCGCTAGATTGTACCTTTTCAATCTGACGATTGTATTTTTCTAATTATCCTATTCAACTTTTCCACTCAACAATTATACTTTTTTTATCATTAGGATTAATCGCTCGATTGTCCTTTTTGATCGTGTGATTTCTGTTTTTCAATCATTCGATCAGTGACCTTCAATAATCCGATCAGTCATGTCCAATCATCCCGATCATTTTTTTCAATTGGTTAATCATACTTCTCTGATCATCTCCAATCGTTTAGTTGAAGCTTCCAATTGTCTGATCGAAGGCTCCAATCGATAATCCGACTGATAATTTCTTATAGCTTGGCAGAGTGTTTGATGTCAATAGAAACTCTCCTGATATCAGTTTAATCTTTCTTTTAGCATATTTTCTTCTCAAATTCTCAAGTAGTCACGTATGGCACAATAACTCATCAAATAATTTATTTGGTATTCTTTTCAATGAGGATAAATTAGATGGCCAAACTAAGCTCTATGGAGTTTGATGTCAACTCGGGGGGTTCACCATATGTAAACTCTCTATATCACATGCATTTAAGGCCTAATTAAAAAACCCCTTTTCTATAAATTTTTCATGAATAAAACACACCCTTTTTCTATTTAATATATAAATACCCCCTTTAGATGGTACCCTTTTATATGTAAAAAATGTGTAAAAAAGGGATTTAAAAAACCCCTTCTGTTGAACCCACGTGCTATGCGTACATATTTATGAGTGACCCCCCCCCCGAGATGGTTAGAAATGTTGTTGTTATATAAAGGGGTTATGTCACTGGGGTGACAAGCCCCACCCTAGCACAATTGCTCTTGCTACCCCTCAGGATTAGGGCTAATAGATCCATCATCAAGCTCCTCAAATAACCATTGACCAAATAAGATGATATTCTGAATCACATGATGCATAAGCTTTGGCATTGATTAAATAAGATGATATTCACATGATGCATAAGCCTTGTCAATTAAAAGGTCTATTATTCCACATACTTGCAATTATAAAACATCCATGCTTGCTTGGGACAATCTAGAAACTATGTACCACACCCATAATTATGGACGGGGGGCTCTATACCCAAGAATAAGCTCCTAATAGCTTATTCTTCCTCTTGAAATAATAAGATAACAAGATCCTGATAAGTAAGAGGGGTTGCATTGCCTCTCAAAGAAAGCCGAAGGGAAGTATTGAAACATCCATATACGATTCAAGCCGAAGGGAAGTATTGAAACCTAGATAAGATTCAAGCAACAAGTCAAGGGTATTGTTAATCATGCCTTTTTCACAAATGTATTCATCAATATTGAGATATTTCTCTCTCAAATCTTGTAATTTTGTTAAATGTTCATTCATGGACTCCTTTTCTTATATATTTTCATTATCAAGCCGCCTTCTGAGAAAGGTAATTTGTTCCCATTTCTTTAGCATGAAGAATGGATAACCGGCTGACTTAGAGAAGTTTTCCCTAAGACCCAAAATTATCGAGAAATATGTTAGAAATTCATTGTAATTAATGGGTAGAACACCGAGATACGAGATTCGTGATTTTCATTGAGAAAGTCTGGGTTTTGAGAAAAAGGGTCTTGAAAAATCAACTCAATGCGAAATTCTTACTTGCATAGAAGCTCTGTTTTTGTAAAGGACTATCTTGTGCCAGAATGCTGGAGAAAGCATTTGGCTTATGGTTTAATCTAAGGAGAGTTATGTTGCCACAACTGGCAGAGAGTCATCGAAAGACGTCTCCCGCAGCAAATCCTGCCAAGGTCTTGACCAACCTCAGTATGGTTGAAAATGGTGCGCTTCCGGTAGTACGATGGGTGAGGGCAAGGAAGCGGTCCCTGAGTAAATTACTAGGACACCTAAGGAGGATCCTAGAGGGTTCTGACTAGGTGATGCACAAGCTCCTCGCGCGGGCTGCTAGGACACCCATGCGTATGTCGAGGGCTATATAAACCCTCGGGGTGCTCCACAGGGGCGACATGTATTTCTGCGCTTGGTGAGAAATTATAAGTGAACTGGAAACTTGAAATTGGATCTCGTTGGTTGGCTAACTGGTCTTCAATGGCGAGTGCAGATGACAATTTGATTATAAAACAATGGAACTAGAATTTTGAGGATTAGGATGGAAACATTGTGGTTTCATTCCAATTCTGTTTGAAGATAGTTGAGAAGAAAAGGCAATTTCATATTGGGTGCGTAAGTGGTGTGTCTATTTTATATTTTGCATGAGTGTTGGCTAGGCGCCTGGAAACTCTTTTCCCTGGTACCCGGGACAAAACACAACCAAATTTTTATAAAAAGGAATCCCACCAATAAAGTGGTTTTGGGCAGTTGGCTAACCCATGGGCCGGTTGGGGTTAGGCTGGATCGGTGGATTCTTACAATTAAGTTCAGTTAAGATTAAGTTACAGTAGTTAAAGTAAGTCCCAGGAAGATTCTTATTCTATGGGAAAGAATCAATGGCTGCGCCTTGCTTAAGGGGAAGAAAGCGATTATCTCTATGAACGAGTGCAAGTTCCTCCTTTATTCGGCCATGTGACTCACGGGTTCGGTTGGAATACAATGGATAGATAAGGCCCTTAACTACATTAGAAGATTTTCCTAGAGGAATTGCCTATGCTTTTTGGGTGAGAGAAATTTTTTTCCGGGTTGGGTTTTGGAAGAACCATTGGATTAGTCTCTTGTCCGAACATTCGCAGGCGAGGCCCCGAGTGGGAAGCTCTGCCCTGCGCACAAGGTTGCTCCTTCTGCTGCCTACCACTTCAGAGAGTTCGATGCGTAGAGGGGGCAGGGATCTCACACTAGGCCTCAAGGACACCACATGATTTTCCACACTATGTAGTGGACCTCAATACCATGTTGGTGCATGCTTGAACTACGTTTGATCTACAGTCCATTTAGATCAAGGATCACCAGCTTCTTTACTGATGATGGTGACTTGGCATGTTCTTAATACCTATATGTAACCTAGGACTTGTAGACAACATAACATATAAAAAGCTAAAAAGAAAGCTTGAAGAACAATCTCTAGAAATAAAATCATAAGAAAATAAATAATGGTTGACAAATGCATGACACTACACAACAACAAAAAGTGAGGTCTTATAGTTGCAATATCAATTTTTCTTTGACCTAATATTACAATGGTAGGGCGATCATTTTCTTTCAACCTAGTCTTTACAGAGCTAACGACAGTCTCAGATTTCATACTAGTGTTGTACTAGTTAAGAAGGGGGATGTTGTCTTCATCCACACCACCTCCTTTTAATGGGCCTATTATCTACTATTTGGAATTCTTGTCTATGCAAGCTAGGGTTACAAAACTTGCTACATTTCCAAGACCCAAATCTTGTAACAATTCCTCCTCGTCCCCCCCGCTAATTGGGCAGCAACCAAGTATTCCTCTAACCATTTTACTGTCCCAAGTACTCCTCTCTAACCATTTTACTGTCCCAAGTCTCCCAAAGTGGAATTTGCAGCAGCTAAGGCATCCACCACATTGATGGATCAATCAACAACTTGGGTCGAGAGTATCCACCACCTTCATGGAGCACTCTTTCAACAAGTTTCTTGATAAGATCTATCTCCTTACTATCCTCCAAATCATACAACAAATTCTCTTCATGTTCTTTGTGGTGGGCAACGTGGAGTTGAACCTGACAAAGAAACAAACAATTCTTGTTTTAAAAAAAATCACAGTATGAAGAGAAGTTTATAGGACACTTATCTTTGAAGTATATGTTACACGTAGTGCAGGATAGCAAATAGATGGCGACACTCTTCTTTGGAGCTACCCTTTCCTTTATTTCAACTGACCCCACCTTAGTTGGAGCCACCTTCTCCTTTCCCTTGCCTTGTGGAGTAGCTATAATAAGACAAACACCACATTTTAGAAGATTACCAAAACACATTTGAGGATAGTTCACAATCAAAAAGAGAAAACTAGATTTATTTATGTACCAACATCCTCTAGTTTCTCTAGTGCTTTTCCACCAAACCTAGGGGACCTGCAAATTGAGAAAATAGTCATCTGCTACTGTTTCTTGACTTTGACAATAATAGAATCTTCATCGTATGTACTATTATCTCCATCAATCTTGTCAAATGCTTTCACTAATGACCCCTCTAATGTACACATCAACTTGTTCACATATGGGATATTAACACTTCTTGGCATTTTTAGACTTGCACTATTATAAGATGCATGCTTTCCAACCATACTCTTTGGTTTTTCCTTGGATGAAACTAGACCTACATAGTACTTCTCCTCCATTGGTGAGATAAAAGCATTATATAAAAACAAGACATTATAAGGTAGTGGAAACATACAAAACAATACAATAGAAAATACAAAGTAGGCTAGACAATAGACAATAAATAGTGATAAAGAATTTGAAGCATTAGGAAGTGAATGGGGTCTTCTTGGGCCCTTTAATTTGCCCAAGCCTAATCAAGGTGATTAAGGAATAGCCAAATGGGGGGTTGCCATGTGGACTGAAATGTTGGGTTTGTAAGAGAGATGTAAGAGTGGTCAAAGGGTGCACTTTTTCCCCCAAAAAGGAAGGGAGGCAATTTTACAATTTTCGGACCTTCATAACTTCTACATACAAGCTCCGATTTGAGCGGAGATTATAGATCCATGATCTACGCATCAAGAGCTTTCCATAGATATGTTACATGATATGGTTTTGTCCGCTAGATTTTAAATTCCATTTTTCTCCCAAAATTCAAATTCGAATAAAGTAGCTGTTTTGAAGCTTCTAATTAGAAAACGTTTCTTCTTAAGAGAAAAGGTTTGACTCCTTAAACTGCCAAATAAAAGGGCCCAAGAAGCCTTCCATTGAGGTCCTAATGTAGTTAAACAAAATGGTACTATAATAGTACAAAGACTATACATTAAGTCCTACTTCATGATGCTTACTAAGCCACATAGTGCTTACTACCAATATTTATCCCAAAGTACCAAATATAATTACCAATTATGCACAATAATAACATAAACATATGCAGAGTATCTTAATTCACTAGAAGTACTAAAAATTACTAACCCAAAGGCACCAAATTCACAAAAAGAACTATTCAAACATAATAAAATTGCATGAAGTCTTCAATAGTTTTACCAAAATAAGTACTAATAGTACTACAAGAATACACTTGGGAAGAAAACAAATTAAAAAGCAATACTAACTAGTACTACCTAGGTAATAACAAAATTGCAAGAGGTTATCAATAGTACTAAAGTAATATCGAATTGTTGGCCCATGTGCGTGCACTCATTGGGAACCACCCTTAGCTGCCATAACACTTCACCTACCCTTAACGACCACCCTTCACCTACTTTTGGGTCGGCACCTACCTTATGGTTATGTGTGTGGTTGTTGTATGAGAGAGGATTCTCAACTATGGAAGGCTCTGTTTTCATCTATAGCTCTTCTTTCTCTACGTTTTTCCTTTCTTTTGTTTTTGTTTCTTTGGTTAGGGCAAAGTGGTTGCTAACACATTGGCGACCCACGATGGTAGCAACCTCCTTTATGAATTAAAGACCACTGGTCAATTGGTGTAGCTATGAATGGAGGATACTCGATGTGGAAGTAGACACACAATTGTGGCGCTTGCTCTATGGGGAGGCCCAAAGCTACACACACTTAGGGAAACTATTGCTCATCTCTGCCAACAGATGCGAGAGAAGAGCGGTAAAGATGAGACTCGCAACCTAGTTCAGCTGAGCGAATGCTGTGAAGCAATAGAACAGAGGACATTTAGGGTTACACAGCATTACAAGCCCAGATGCAGAGGGAATAAGAGGGAGCTGCAGTAGGATCTGAGCATGTATCTACTGGGTACTACCCATTTGGCAAGATTTAATACAAGGTTGTTACAAGAAAGAAGATTCATGTCCCAAGAGTTTTTTGCCCAATAGATATACTGGGCGGCGAGTGGCAAGGCTTGGCGGTGGATGGTTGGATTTCCCCCAACGAAAAGTGTCGGTGTTGTTCAGTCGAGACCCGACACTTGTGTGGTTTCAGACCACCTAGTCAGCTCTGAAGGAGATGCGACTAATGCAGTTTTGTCTAATGCGATAAGCTAACACCGCTAATGCACTACTGCGCTCTCGATCTGCCTAGGCTAAGGAATTCAGTCATGCTAGCATAGAGGTCAGTTCCTACATTTGACAAGATTCCTAATGTGGCTCCTAATCTTGTTTCCAAATAGGAATGAATTTGAATACAGATCCCAATGAGAAGACATATCCAAACAAGAAAGCGCTTAACACAAACAAGAAAGCGCTTAACACAAACTAGGAATCAAATAGACTTATATAGTACAGAAAATGAAATTACACAGACAAGTCACTTGTATCACTAGATCAGAGGCTTAGCCCAAAGAATAATGCCATTGTGAGGTTTTTGGGTGATGGCCTCCTATAACACCACTAACAAGCACACAAGAAGAAAATGTAAAGGGATCAGAATTGCGAGACAATAAGATCCCAGCTCCAATGGCACTAATCAACTTTTCTCTCCTATCCTCAGCCCTTTGGTTAACAGCTTCGGATACCTCAACACCCTCCAATCTGACTCAGGTGACTCCTACAACTATCCTCCTAGGTCAGGTCTGACCTCCAACACCTCTGATCTTCCACCTATATAGACCAACAACTGGCCTTAGTTGAGAGTCTGCTAACTTGAATCCTCTTTAGTAGCTGACTGAAAATTGATCCGAAAGGCTGACACTGAATCTAGTGTAGAATGAGTCTTCTAGGATATCTTACTATCCTCCAGCATCAACTAACCTCAAGTTCTCAACCCCATTATCTTATTGGACACTTTTTACTGACATAGCTAGCCTGATTCCATCTTAGCTTACCTTTAACAAACTGATTGAAATCTGACTCAAAAAGCTTTCACTTGTCCCTAGTCAGATAAATGTCTGCCTAGCTCGCATGCAGAATGTCCTCCAACATCAGCAAACTTCAAAACCTTGCTTTAGAGTTTCATTGAACCCAATAGCACTTCTTTGCTGACTCCTTGCTGATTCCTATCTGACTCCTTGCTAATTCCTATCTGACTCCTTGTTGATTCCTATATCTGACTCCTTGTTGATTCCTATATCTGACTCCTTGTTGATTCCTATATCTGACTCCTTGCTGATTCCTATCTGACTCCTTTTGATTCCTATATCTGACTCCTTGTTGATTCCTATATCTGACTCCTTGCTGATTCCTATCTGACTCCTTTTGCTGATTCCTATCTGACTCCTTGCTGATTCCTATCTGACTCCTTGTTGATTCCTGGGTTGTTGCAAGATCAGGGTGTCCAGTTTTATCCAGTTTTATACTGGGACTGGGACAATGCTTGGAGAGCAAATTTTGGGGGCAAGGTACTTAAAATGAGATCAAGCAAATAATAGAAAATATGCTTGCCCTTAAATTAACCCAATATAACTTAAATTAATAAAAATTAGTCTAATTAATCAAAATTAATCAAAAATATGATGAAATGATAAACAAATAATCTTTCCATACTTAGAGTGATCCAATTTATTTTTCCATAGATGCACCATTACAAGTACACTAGTCCCTATAGGTTTTAGATGATTCACATCGAAAATGTAATTTTACTAATTAGATTATTAATATTTACAGGCCTTCTGATAGTCTGGAAGAATTTTGAAAAAGAGATCATTAAAAATCCAACCATTGGATTTGCAATTTTTACTAACCACCACATTCTACTAATGTCTCAGTATCTACCCACTCTTTTGATCTACAAGATTGAGGATTTTAAGTGGTAGCTATTGTGGGTACAAAAAGTGCCGTATATTATAACATTTTAAAGACCTTGAAATATTTAAAGAAAATAGACAAATATCATAAAATTTTCTTGAAAAATCAAGTTAAGCTCCATATTATGTGAAGACCTAAGGTACAAAGTGGGAATCTCATATGAGTTTATATGTAAAAGATATTAGCATTTTATGGAATCAGTTCAAATTTGGGACAGGGTGTATACATTGACTTTGTACCTAAGAAAATGAGGACTTTTGACTATCTAATGCTTAATCAAATTATGAAACTATATTTCCAACTTTGAATATGATGTTCCAACAAAAGAACTTGAAACGAAATTCCTTCATTTACTAGGAGAGATTAGCCACTAAAGGTAAACAAATGCCTGTTTTTTTACTGTTTATAGGGTGCCTGAGTGGACAAAACTGGGCACCCTGATCTTGCAACCACCCTCCTATATCTGACTCCTTGCTGATTCCTATCTGACTAATACGACTGAATCAGATTCAACTATCTGACTCCTTGCTAATTCCTATCTGACTAATATGACTGAATCAGATTCAACTATCTGAAACAGACTCGATTGATTCAGTTGACTCAGAACTGACTTAGAACTCTTTGCCCTAGTGTCCTTTGACACCACTATACTCTCAGACACCTCAAATTTCACCAAGACCCAACACAACAAACCCACAGCTACTACAGTAGAGCTGACAGCTTGCTGTGACCACGTAGATCTGATACAATTGACTGCATTGAATCAAATAGCTCCACCATAGTGTTTGACACACAAAATCCCTCAAACTCCATAGATCTTAGCAAGATTGAACTTAATAAACTCAAAATTGACAATAGTTGATCCAGAGTTAATACCTGAACCACCCTACAACCAAAATTTAGACTTGCTAACTTTGCTCTTGATTATCAGACCAAACCCCAAATAGGTTCCTCTCAATCCAAAAAAAATAGTTCTCACCTTCTACACACACAACTAATAAGATCCAACGTTTAACTGACTCAAGCTAACTCTATAGCCTCCTAAAGGTGACTCACTTAGTTCTCACCTTCTACACACACAACTAATAAGATCCGACGTTTAACTGACTCAAGCTAACTCTATAGCCTCCTAAAGGTGACTCACTCAGTTCTCACATAGCAGTCTATAGATTTATACTCACAAGTGTTCCTCCCCCATAATCCCAATTAAAACAACACAAGTATAGCACAATAGCACAAAATCTTATCAACTCACATAGAACTCAAACTCCACACACTCTATTCTTCATTGAAACCAAACCAGACAGTCTCAACATCCCTGAGACTTGGGGCTCAAAGAAAATAGAAGAAAACACTTAAAGAAAGTGAACCTCCATAGGTGTATTCAAGAAAAAACCCTTCAAACATGCTTTCTCATCTTCTCAGGTACAATCTCTATTGAAACCTTCTTCTTCAAACACATAAAACCAAACATTCTTCTTGAAAAGGCACTTACAGTTGAGTAGATATTGAGTAAAGCCATGTATCTAATAGAGTTGTCTACAGAGAACCTATGGCAACCACATCCTAGCAAACTTTCTATCTCTTTTGGAAAACCTTTGCTCTAACTATGCCCAAACCTGCTCACAAAATTGTTACGTCTTCAATTCTGTAACATCTAAACATTGTAGGATCCCAAACCTACAAGCTTACAAACCCGCAACAAACTTTAGCTCAACCTCTGTAGCCAGAGTCCTCAAAAAATTGTTAAACTAACCTCTCTCCCTTTTAAAAAAACCCGTTGCTCTGTAACTCTTCTTCTAAAATGTTATGCTGCCCGGTTCCTTTGTTCACTGATGCACTTTCTTTTTTTGTTGATGAATGCGCTTTTCTTCTAGGCTACCATGCCGCTTTTGCCACCTGGGATCCATCACACTGTCCTATATATACATTACATCTACCTATACATCGTGTTTTGGTTGGGCTCGTGATTCCTCTCACATATTGCACCAACCCCTTGGATGAAAACATGAATGTTTTCATACCTTATTTCTTGGATCACCTAAGCTTATGCAACTCTTCTTCTTGCCGACCTACATCTCCATCTTTTTAAGACCATATGCCATAATGCCACTATAAAAACAACTACCAACCATGCATAAAGAAACTTTGTTGTAGCCCATCCTCAAGGGTTGAATGGCATCATATTTCCAAAATGAGGGACAAATCCTTGTAAAAAATCACCCAAATCTTCCTCTTCATCATGGCCAATCACCCGCTCTTTTTGTACCTCCAAATCCTCATAAGTGCTCACACCACCAACACCATTGTATGCATTACCATTATTAAACAAAAACATATTCATTATGCTTTCTACTGCAACAACAACTGATAACCCACCATGAGGCACACTTACAAACTCTTCACACTTGAACAAACCACAACTCCAGCATCATCCTTACACACAAAATATGGCCCACATGAGTCAACCATTATGCTGAGTTAACTCAGAGAAAACACCTTCCATATTCTCTCTTTCAAAGGAATCATCTCCCAAACTATCCAATGAAGGCAAATCATCAATATCACACAAAGAAGGAAAATGCAAATAGCACTTGTCAGCCATGTCCACACTCACATCACTCTCAACAAAAACTTTAGACACTTCAATCTCCTCATCACTGGCTACTTTCCTATATCTTTAGCTTCAAGACCTTAGGTGTCTCTCCAAGGCTCTCCACACCTTACAAAGCATACTCAACCTCATCCAAGCCCTCTTGGCCAAGCAAAACACATGGATCCACATGACCCATAGTGAAAGACTTCTTCATGTGACCACTTTCACCTACCTCAATCGACTCAATCATATCTTCACACATGGCATCAATGACATCACTGGTGCTACTTGACTCCACATTGACACATGCATCATCTCCCACATCAGCAAAAGTAGGCAGCTGATCACCATCACTCTTAACCAAGCCTTTATTCTCTTCACACCACTTAAGCACTGTGCTAGCAACAACTTCTTCATCATCAAACTTCAGATCATATGACACTGCATCCAAGTTCATATGACACTGCATCCAAGTTCACAAAAACATGAGGCATATCATGATCCACCACTGAGGATAAGATTCCAACTTCTTCATGTACCTGCAAAACTTTTGACTCCAATATTCTATCATAAGGTGCATCTACAAGCTCAATACCTTGAGTAGCTGATGGGTGACTCAAACCAGCATAGAACCTCAGCTTCTTCTCCTTGCTGCAAGTAATCTCAAGAGCTTCTTTCAAGATCTTAGGTCTCTTATACTCTAGCTCCTCCCTCAAGACATGGCTCAACTAACTCTTCAATGTCTGCAACTTGACCATCTTCACATAAGCACCATACAACTAAGGGAAAGACATATCTTTAGCATGCGTAATTTATCTCTCCCATGAATGCCATGCATTTTCAAATCTCTGCCAAAAATCAGCTATACATTCATCATCATGCATACACACACGCGATTACCTTTCTCCAAGCTTCAATTGGAGTCAACGTTCTTGCAAACCTTTGGAGAAACTTTGCTTCCAACAATGCCCAACTATCTCTCACATCATCCTACAAATCTTCATACCACATGCATGTGTGGTCTTCAACAAACAAAGGAAATTCCCTCAACCATTCTACTTCATAATATTTATTCCTCAAGAGACAAAACAATTGCACCTGTCTCAAAAATCTAGTTGGATCCTCTCCATCAACTTCCCTAAACTTTGGACAGCAGATAGTCCATGATCACATCAAAAAGGCTTGAGCTAACTCCCAAGTGGTTTCCTATCTAGCAATCAAGGTTTCTACAAAAAAACCTTTCATCCTCATTTTGGAAGCACCTTCATCCTTGTTGTTGCTAAAAGCTACTAAGTAATTTCTTCTTAAGAAGTTATCCGCATCTTCACCTCTCTCTCTCTCTCTCTTCTCTAAATGGTTAATATCCTGCACCAGCCACATAGGTCCTGAGTTGATCTTCATGTGGATTCCAACCTCTTGATCAAATCCCTAAAGAAGAACCTTCTAATCCTTAGTGTGAGGGGCACCAAATCATGTGAGGTTATTGGGTGATGGCCTCTATAACACCAACATGTGAGATTATTGGGTGATGGCCTCTATAACACCATCAGGCACATAAGAAGAAAACATAAAGGAATCATAATTGCAAGACACTAAGATTCTAGCTCCAAGGGCATCACTAAACTAGCCACCATTGGCCCAGTGGTGATGCTGGTCGAGGTCATCTCTCCAGGACCAGGGTAGGTGACCTCCACTAGCCCTTCATGTAGTTGCTGCCTTACAGATCCTATGTTTGTGCCTTTGTCTATGGTTGAGGCACTAGGCACCCAGGTGGGTATCAACATACGGAGTACCACACAGAGAGCATCTAGCACGTGGTGCGCCTGTTTTCACTAACAATACCGACAATTATCAAGGTATTTATACATATTTATTGCTTGTTTAGGTTTTTCATAGTTATTTGTTTACATGACACTTCACCTCTACCGCCACTTGTTCTACCACCACAACGACCCCCACAGGCTAAAATTAACCATGTATTAATTGAAGAGACATAAGAAGATATGGATATGGTGTGTGAAGTAAAACTCAGTGGTGAGTACTATGAAGATGCTATAGAGATTGCACCAAAATTATGTCCTACATAATAACACGCCAGTACTACCTGTGTTTCAAACCATAGTACAGTGGAAGGGTAAGGACATAAACTCAAACATGAGGAGAGGACCGCTACAATGTTTTGGTTGCAGTGGACCGCATCAAATTGTTGAATGTCCAAACAAGAATGTGGTTCATACGCACCAACCGCAACAATTGACGGGGCTCTTGACCTAGACCTAGTCCCTAGTACCCAAGGGTGCAAAAACATAAAGACCTAACCCTAATCCTATGCATAAGCACTATGCATAAGGCCTATGCAGCATAAGGCCTATGCACAAGCCCTATGCAATTGGCCTATGCATAATCCCTATGCATAAGGCCTATGCATAATCCCTATTGCATAAGAGGGCTATGCAAAGGGCCTAGGCATAAGACCTATGCATACCTTATACATAGGCTTTTTGCAATAGCTATGCATAGCCCTATGCATAAGCCCTCAAGAATAAGGCCTATACATACCCTATGTGAGACCCCCCTCCGCCGAGGGTGCTGGCGACGGAAGCAGCGTCAGCCTCTTGCGCGGGGCGGGGATCCACACTCGCGGTCGAGGCCTCACCCGCGGATGTCCGGAGATGAGAGACTACCCTGACGGCTCCTCCGAAACTGAGCCCGAAAAAACTCCCCTTGCCTAGAAGGCACAGGCGATTCCACCATGGGAAAATCTTCTAACGAGGGAATTATCCTAACGAGTCAAAGTCATCACTATTTAAACTGATCTGACCGAACTTGAAGTCACATGGTCAGATCAAGAGGAGACTTGCACTTGGTCCATAGAATCACTGCTTTTTTCCTCCTTTAACGAGGAAAAAAATTAAGGTAGGCATTCCACATACACACTCAATATGAAATTGAGTGTGTATGTGATTCGGTTGTCTTTAAAACGAGCAGACATAGATTGAGGATATGACATGGCACGTGCTGTAGGTGGGAAACATGCAATGCATTAGTGAGACAACTCTCACTTACCTCTATCTCATTTGCTTAAATTAGGGACTCCTCGTGGTAGCTATGTAAATGGAAACACGCCAAAGTAGCTCAACAAAGTCGCTACCACCATGCCTCAAGTGTAGCTATTACTCTCTCTCACTCCCTCCCTCACACACACACTCACACAAGCATTGAAGGCAGGAGATAGGCAAGGTTTGAGAGAAGAATAGAGCACTCTCTTCACTTGAGAGAATACAAGAATAGAGCACTCTCTTCACTTGAGAGCATACAAGAATCCGGATTTAGAGTTACAATTTGACCTTTATACTTGGCTCATAGTGTTCACACTTGGCCGACCAATGTTAAAAATGAGGTCCTGGTGCATCCAAGACTGCCTACACTAATGCAAACACCTTGTCCTAGCTAGGTAACTCTAACCTTAATATCCCATGGTAGACCTTTCATATATAAGCAGCGGTGATCGCACATGTAAAATGAAGTCCTAGTGTATCCAAGACTGCCTACACTAATGCAAACACCTTGTCCTAGCTAGGTAACTCTAACCTTAATATCCCATGGTAGACCTTTCATATATAAGCAGCGGTGATCGCACATGTAAAATGAAGTCCTAGTGTATCCAAGACTGCCTACACTAGTGCAAACACCTTGTCCTAGCTAGTAACTCTAACCTTATTATCCCATGGCGTGCCTTTCATATATAAGCAGCGATCGCACATGTAAAATAATCAATTACAAGAGAAATATGAATTCTCTAGTGCCTAGGCCAATGAATGTGAAAAATATGTGGTAGCCGCCGCCACACACGGTGCCATAAAAGTCTTCGACAACACTTAAAAATATCCTAGGTTTTTGAGATATTCCAACCAGGTTTCCCTAGTGGTGGGGTTATCTACAGTTATTGGTGCTACCACTCAAGGAGGTCTCTCAGAGCGTACTTGGTCATGGAAACCCCTGTTATGTTCTTGAACTTCTTCAGTTTGTCTTATGTTGGAGATCAAGGGACATGCTATAAGGTATGTCGTTTGAGGCTCATCCTCCAATTGAAGTTGACAGTCCCTGACCAACTCTTGAGCCACCTTTAACCTTCCCTTTTCTTCAATGGGGTTAGGATATTTGGCTGACTTTCGAGGTAGCTTTTTGGGGTATATCTGTCCTCTAACAAGAGGGGTTGAAGGTAGTACTTTCTCCCCTTCAGACGAGGAGGTCAGCTCATTAGTGGTTGTTCCCATCTTCAGACCCACTCTTTATGACCAGAGAGCTATCCCCCTTGCCTCTCTTCATGGCCTTCTTCTTTCGTGTGCCTTATCACACGTGCATATTCCGGGGACATCCTCATGGGATCGAAATTTCGCGTGTTTGAGATATCCCTGATTTTGTGAGGTTGACGCCTCAGCTATAGTAGTAGCATGAGCTACGACCCTTCTTCTACTTTGCATTCTGGTAACTGCATTAAGAGGGACCATATGGATGAAGCCATCTCATACACTTAGCAAATTAATGCTTGTGCTAGGATTAGCTTTATGTGTTTTCCCCATTGTGCTATTTCTTAGTGGTGACAATCCTTGTAAATATGATCTATTCCACCCCCTGTCCATACGGGAGTTAAGGTGGAGGTACTCACAGGAGTACTAGCCATCCCTTTTTTGACTGGACACTCAGCTACTTGGTGAGGTCCTGCACAGTGATAGCATTGCATGGGTGCTCGTATGGCCATGTTATTCAAGTCCCATCCCGGTGTGGAGTTGGGGTTGCTAGGTACATGGGGTGCATCTGGTCTTCCTTTATCACATAGTGACTTAGGATCTACTGTCTTTCTATTGCTAAACTCTAGCTACTGCTGAGCTGCTAATTTCCATGTTCCAGCACTCACTGTTGGCTAGCCAACATATCATCCATTTCCAAAGTCTTTGTGTGGATCACCTCATTTAAAGCTTTTAGTTTTTCAACCTGTGCCTTGTTTAGTTGCTCCCTTTTAGTTTGAAGGTTGACCACCCTTTGTTCGACTACAATAATGGCTTCATTTAACATTTTGATCTACCCCTTAGACCCTTCTTCCTTGGTTGTGAACATGGCCTGGGCATCCTGAAGCTGCTTTGTAAGTTGGTCTTCTTTCTCTCTTGCATGTGCTACTTCCTTTTGAAGTTGGTCCTTGGCTTGGTCTACTTGTGCTTTGAGCTCCATGTTTTCTTTGATTTTCTGCAGCACCACTATCTTGCTAAGCACTTTGTTAAGCTGGTCCTTGGCTTGGTCTACTTGTGCTTTGAGCTCCGTGTTTTCTTTGATTTTCTGCAGCACCACTATCTTGCTAAGCACTTTGTTATACTCTTCTAATGTCTGGAACCTGTTTTCTTATTCTTGTGCTACTTTTAAGCTTTTAAGTATCACTTCCCTATGTGTTGCATCTATTGCATCCATTTGTTCCTTAAGTGCTTGCATTTAACCATTCACTTCCTGTAATTGCCTCCATAAGGTGGCATTTCTATCATGGAGCATGTTAGTGGGAGTAGGTGGCATCGCCATACATTTTGTTCCTGTTCCCACATCGAGCACTTGTGGATGCCGAGTTCTCTATTTCATGAAATTGGAGTTGCAACATGCTTTCCGCCCTCCATGGTTTTCTGTAGAAATGCATCTCCCTCCAAGTTATGCAAGAAAGAACCTTCTCTAATAATTCTTGTATATCTTCTATTCTCCTCTTCTTACTGGGGCTTGTAAGTTCTTCTGCTCTCATCGGAATCATGCCCTTTCCCTGTTGGCAGCTAGTTTTACTGATGTGGCTTCTTCATATCTCGTATCCACATCTATCTGGGATACTTGTTGTTTTGGAGCCTGTTTTGCACCTATCTCCATTGAAGGTGGCTGATCTCAGAAATAATGGGATCCCAGAGTGGTGAGAGGTTCGGGAATACCATTTGAGTAGGGCTTGAGGGAGGTGTGTGAAGGGGCATTTTCGAAGTTACGATTGTTGTCTGCTCCAGTGCTTGCTTCAATGATGCTATCTCTTGTGACACTTCTGCATCCAAGCATTGGGATTCCGCTTCAACTTGTTAGAGGATCCCCCTCATCTTTTTGTCTTTCTTGGTCCTCTTACCCTTCTTCAATTCCTGTTTCTAAGACTGCTTGTCCTTGTTGGAGCTCAACATGAATGTTAGTGGCTGGTTCTAAAGGTGCTGAAGCCTAGGGTACATAAGCTCTCTATGTGCCTTTTAGAACTGGAAGGTTAGCTGCATGGCTGAGCACTCTCGTAAGTAGGTTAGGGTTACATGCCTTGGACAAGAAGGTTAGCTGCATGGCTGAGCACTCTCATAAGTAGGTTAGGGTTACACACCTTGGACTGGTGTGACTTAAGATAACTCTCCATCTCCCAATGAATGTACCATGACCAATCCTCTTCTTTCTCTTCACATGAATCTTAGCGAGGTGATGTATGGGGACCCTGTTATCACTGTCCCACAGGTTTAACCTGCATAAGCATAGACAATGCTCTACAAGCCTTTTCATCAGCCTCATTCCTTATGTTATCATATTCAGACCCATTAGAGTTATAAGAAATTCTCTTCAACATTTCATTCATGGGAATTTTCTCATAATTGTGTATATGTATCGGAACTAGTGGGGACAACTCCAACGCATCTTGGATCAGCTCCTCTGTACTGAGGACCTACTCAGCCGTGCCATTTACCTTTGTCACTATACCCCTCTTGGTAGATTTTTCATAAGTCTTTAGATACTTCGCACATAAATTTGTGTTGATAGTGCGGGATGATTTTTTCCGTTCACCACCTTTTCCATCTTGTCCTTGACTTCTTCATCCTCTAGTATCTGTAAGCACTTTGGGTTGTGGTATTGGGGCAAGATCTCTCCATGAGTTGTTTATATATCGGTGCTGATTTTACAGAGCCCTGAAACTTCTGTGCATATGGCCCCAGATGGCTAAGTTTTATGCCTCGGGATGCTCTCTTCCGTCTGTCCACTAGCGCCCCTGTAACACTAGCTTGAGTGATAGCTAGAGTCCCTTCTACTTCAAGGTTTGATGTAGTATATTAGAGGAAGCCATTCGGAACATTGAAAAGAGTGTTAGTCATGATGGCTAGTAGGAGCTCATGTTTTTTCTCTTTTTTTTGGTGCATGTATGGGTGTCTGTGTGTTGAGGTAAAGATTGTTAGTTAGGTGAGCAATAACAAGTGTGTGTAGGTGAGCAATAACAAGTGTGTGTAGGTATGAGCAATAACAGGTGTGTGTAGGTATGAGCTTTAATTTGTGAAAGTGCAAGTGCTTAGTACATGAGATGCTAAAGATGTAAAATGCTTAGCACGTGAGATGCTAAAGACATGAAGTGGTTAACATGTGAAGTGCTTAGCACGTGAGGGGCTTAGCACGTGAAAACACTAAAGCCGTCAAATGGTTAAGACATGAAATGGTTAAGACGTGAATTGGTTAAGAAGTGTAAGGTTTCCCCCTTCTAAAATAGGAGAAACACTTAAGATAGTCCACTAAGTCTTAACGTGGAGAAAATTTCCTATTTATCGATACCTTGACCATGTAGAGATTCAAGGATACGATTCATAGGTAAGACCTAGTCCTATCCTGCAGGGGAAGTGTGATCTTCTAAAAATCAAATCACCCATAGGGTAATTGATCTCATAAATTGGGCAACTACTAGACTTGATTTCTAGAGGCAACGCTTTTTTCCTCATCCATGCAAGGCACAGCTGCCTGCTCTGCTGGCCTAGTCTTCTAGAATAGAGTTGCCCAAGAACCTATTTATCTAGCATAGGGCTTTCACTTAATCTGTTGGAAAGCTACCCGACTAATCGGGTCCACCCGTCCGTAGGATGGTGCCATCGGAGCATTCCATCCTCCCACTTTTCACCCTACTCACGCGTCAATTTGTTTTCTAATTAATCCTACCACACTATTTTGACATAAATAAACATGTTTCTTAATTAAGGCCCTTTTCACTAAAACAGACTTTTTTCACAATACAATCATGCCAAAGACAAGATATATATATATATATAAATTATACATGAATCAATTCCATACAAGCCAAACCGGCTCTCTTATTCTTTTCCTTTATACTGTCGATGATCTAGAATTTGGCCTTCCACCCTCTACATGCTGGGCTCGGGGGGGTCACTCACAAAAAATGTGAATATCACGTGCGTTCAACAGAAGCATATTTTTAATTTATGAAACTTACAAAAATATATTTACATAAGGGTATGATTTAATTTTTTTAAATTTTTTTTTACATATTCATAAAGAAAAGGAGATATTATATAGATAAAAAAATTCACAGATAAGGGATTTAAAATATAGGCCTTGAACGCACGCGATAGGGATATTCTACATATAGTGACCCCCCCGAGATGCTGGGAAAAACCCTACGGGACCATACACCTCATCGTCGGCCGCTAGCGAGGACTCAAGTCGGCCTGTCGCCCTCTTAGGCTCCATCGCTCAATCCTCCCATGCTCAGAGGGATGTCTGCACACTAGGGTGGGCTTATTCACCGCACTAGCCTGGGCCCTCAGAACTAGGCAGCATCATAATCTCTCGCCTTAATCGACAAACCTTATTCTCCCAATGGTATGAGGGATACCTTGGGCCATTCTCGGGCTTTGCTAAACGACGTCGTCCGGGCTACACAAGCACGGAACAGAGTTAGCGTTGAAGCCAGGAGAAACTTGCACTCTTTAAAGATGACAATTTTAATGGAATTTATTGAATACATCATCACACAATTCGTAACTTCATACAATTTTATGTCATTATTTTAAAAGGAAAAGATACACATTTATTAGCACTAATATATATAAAAAACTCTTCTTTAAAAGATAACCAAGCTAACCTAGCCACCATTTCCTTGAGGAGCTTGTAAAGGGAGGGTTGGAGCCGCATCGGGAGCATCTTCTCTAATCTTGTTGTTGCGCGCTCCTCTCGAGGCAATATTCTGACCTTTTTCGAGAAGGGGCCATCTTGGACGTTGTCTTGTAGGGCTCACTATCGCGGTCGAAACGCTTCAGTCGGATCTCAATTCTGAGATCGTTTGCTCACCGTATGAGCAAAAGACTATAGCGCATGAACCCTCTCTTAAGGCAAAAACCTCTTATTAAAGTCCACGCAAATGGGGGGGGCATTGTGAGATGTCCTCAAGACAAAAACATTTTGCTAAAGAGGAGAAGGGGTGAGGGCTCATGTAAGTGTCTTCACATGGAGGAGGAGAAGAAATAAGGACACTGCCTCCTAGTAGCAAGAGGGGGATAGAGGAAAATTGCCTTATCTAAAAAGAGGCAAATGAAGGGGTGTGAGAGGGGTGGCTGTACACCACACAACACATTTGACATCCAATAAGAAATTTCCAACCTGAATGATATTCTCCATCATGCCATACTAATCAAGCATTCTCCCATCCACTTGTCCAAAACTTTCCATGACCATAATCTTGTGCATTTCTCTCAAAGCATTAAGCACTAATCTTAATGCATTGTGCATTAATGCATAAATGCTTGAATGAATAATGCATGAATGTATAAGCATTAAGCTTAATACATGAACACATAAGCTTAAGCATGCATAATGCATTAAGCCTATGCAATTAGCTTAATACATTCATGTATTCATAAGCTTAATGTATGAATGCATAATGCAATAAGATTAATGCATCATGCATAAGATTAATGCTTTGTGCTTAATGCATGCATAATTACTAGAGGCAAAACTTAAGTGAGAAATAATTCGTGGCGCCCGAATGTGTAAAAATAACAAAGATTAACATCAAGGGGCTTACCTCTTATGCTTTTTAGAAGCTTGTACGTGGTTTGTAAGATTCCTCCCCCACCCTCTTTTTGATGTCTAGTATCTTCCCCTGTAATCAATCCCTCTTCAGAAATATAAAGACCTTGTTTCTAACTATTTTAGCCTAGAGAGAGAAAATTATTCTAGAGAGAGAATATTCATATTATGAATATTTTTGGATAGAAAAATAACTCATCTTATTAAAATAAGTTCTCCTGAAACAGAAATTCAAAAAGAATTTTTCAATGTGCAATTGGAATTAATTGGAAATAGGTATAAAGAACCTTAGTCTAAGGGTCGAGTTTTTCATAAATTTTTGGATTTTGGTCCAATTAAGGTTCCTATGGGCCAATAGCTTCAATCCATGTGTAGGGAGGAGATAAATCCAAATTGTAAAAGAAGATACCCAAAAATGAGTAAATGCTCACATAAGATGAAGAGTTAAAAATGTACAAGGTTTATTAGTAAAAAACTATGAACAATAAAATTTTGACACATATGTAAGGAAGGAGAGTTCTTTAAGGAAGGTGCATATTTCACATAAGATGAAGAGTTGAAAATGTAAGGAAGGAGAGTTCTTTAAGGAAGGTGCATATTTCACATAAGATGAAGAGTTGAAAATGTACAAGGTTTATTAGTAAAAAACTATGAACAATAAAATTTTGACACATATGTAAGGAAGGGGAGTTCTTTAAAGAAGGTGCATATTTCACATAAGATGAAGAGTTGAAAATGTACAAGGTTTATTAGTAAAAAACTATGAGCAATAAAATTTTGACACATATGTAAGGAAGGGGAGTTCTTTAACACTAGTTCTGTAATTGGACACTAAAGTGTCCTGAGGACACTAAAGTGTCCTGAAAAGTTAGCATTTTTTTTGAATTTTTGTGGACAATCTATTAAGAGTTTTGAAATGATTAACATCCACAAATGTTCCTCAAGACCCAAAAAATCCTTGAGATTTTTTAAATTGCACTTTTCTTAGCTTTTGCAAGGCAATATTTTAATTTTCTTAGACACATGCTGATAAAACGCATGATTTTTGCTGTTTTCAAAATAGTAGTAATTTGGACATAACTTTTAGAAGGGACATAGTTTGATCATGAAACTTGGCTTGATGGAAAGCCCATGATGTAAACTAAATCCTGGAATCATCAAACGACAATTATTGGATAAGTTTTTGACTCGCTAATATTGAAATGGCATTTTTTATACAGGTGGAGCATGAATTTTTCTCCTTCCATATGCAAGCTAATAATGTAAAACTTGAGGTGCACCCATGTTATATAGGGTAAATACTACTTTGTTTTCAATTTTCCAAAACTTTAGAGCCACTTTTTGGGCCTCTTCTCATACATGGCCTTTCGCGCAACCTGTTTTTAATACATAAAATGTCTAATTATGAGCCTAATTTTGATTTTCATCAAAGAGAAAAGCTGTGTAAGTGCATTATTTGTTGTAACTATAGGTGTAGACTACTGGTGCAAGCATAGTTATGATTAGTTTTTGATAAAAGATGATCAAATTTTGCATTTTTATTTTTTACAGTTTTTGCAGAACTAGGCGATAAGAACCTACTTAAGTGGAGGCTAAGTTAGTGTCATACACATCAAATTATGGCTTATTTATCTCATCTCAAGCATAAAAACCAATAATCAACATTCTCATTGATAGGGCTACATTATTTTTTAGTGGCATGATTGAGTTTTGATAATACGCGTTACTTTTGCTGATTTTATGCAACTTTTTTGGAAAAAATTCTAGGAAAGGAAAATGATTTTTTTGGTGAACTTATACCTCCTTGGATTGATGTATGCTATTAAAATATCTTGGAAAAAATGCTATTGATATCATTGGATTTTTTTTTTGAGAGAATGATGCTTGCATATTTGGAAAAATCCTGAAAAATGTTCATTTTCAAGACATATGCTACTTTGTTGCTTATGTACTTCCAAATAAAAAGGCATTTTATATGTTTAGCATTTTTTACATAAGCATAGGGTTATGTTCTACATGCCCAATGAAGCATTTTGGTTTTTAAAGCCTACATTAGGAGTTTGATTTTTTTTTGCAACCCCCAAAAAAGGACACTCAAGTGTCCTGTTTTGGTACCAAACTAGTGTTAAAGAAGGTGCATATTTCACATAAGATGAAGAGTTGAAAATGCACTTTTCTTAGCTTTTGCAAGGCAATATTTTAATTTTCTTAGACACATGCTGATAAAACGCATGATTTTTGCTGTTTTCAAAATAGTAGTAATTTGGACATAACTTTTAGAAGGGACATAGTTTGATCATGAAACTTGGCTTGATGGAAAGCCCATGATGTAAACTAAATCCTGGAATCATCAAACGACAATTATTGGATAAGTTTTTGACTCGCTAATATTGAAATGGCATTTTTTATACAGGTGGAGCATGAATTTTTCTCCTTCCATATGCAAGCTAATAATGTAAAACTTGAGGTGCACCCATGTTATATAGGGTAAATACTACTTTGTTTTTAATTTTCCAAAACTTTAGAGCCACTTTTTGGGCCTCTTCTCATACATGGCCTTTCGCGCAACCTGTTTTTAATACATAAAATGTCTAATTATGAGCCTAATTTTGATTTTCATCAAAGAGAAAAGCTGTGTAAGTGCATTATTTGTTGTAACTATAGGTGTAGACTACTGGTGCAAGCATAGTTATGATTAGTTTTTGATAAAAGATGATCAAATTTTGCATTTTTATTTTTTACAGTTTTTGCAGAACTAGGCGATAAGAACCTACTTAAGTGGAGGCTAAGTTAGTGTCATACACATCAAATTATGGCTTATTTGCTCAAGCATAAAAACCAATAATCAACATTCTCATTGATAGGGCTACATTATTTTTTAGTGGCATGATTGAGTTTTGATAATACGCGTTACTTTTGCTGATTTTATGCAACTTTTTTGGAAAAAATTCTAGGAAAGGAAAAGGATTTTTTTGGTGAACTTATACCTCCTTGGATTGATGTATGCTATTAAAATATCTTGGAAAAAATGCTATTGATATCATTGGATTTTTTTTTTGAGAGAATGATGCTTGCATATTTGGAAAAATCGTGAAAAATGTTCATTTTCAAGACATATGCTACTTTGTTGCTTATGTACTTCCAAATAAAAAGGCATTTTATATGTTTAGCATTTTTTACATAAGCATAGGGTTATGTTCTACATGCCCAATGAAGCATTTTGGTTTTTAAAGCCTACATTAGGAGTTTGATTTTTTTTCGCAACCCCCAAAAAAGGACACTCAAGTGTCCTGTTTTGGTACCAAACTAGTGTTAAAGAAGGTGCATATTTCACATAAGATGAAGAGTTGAAAATGTACAAGGTTTATTAATAAAAAACTATGAACAATAAAATTTTGACACATATGTAAGGAAGGGGAGTTCTTTAAAGAAGGTGCATATTTCACATAAGATGAAGAGTTGAAAATGTACAAGGTTTATTAGTAAAAAAAACTATGAGCAATAGAATTTTGACACATATGTAAGGAAGGGGAGTTCTTTAAAGGAGGTGCATATTTCACATGCTTGAATGAGTTTTAAACTCAAAAATAATGTGATATTTTTATCTCTCATCTCTCTTGAACCAAACCAAATCAAAATGGAACCAAACCGAATCAAAAAGTAACCAAACTAGGTTCAAATCTAGTCCAAATTCAACCAAACTGACTTGGAAAATTCTAGAATCAGTTTGTTTGGTTAGGAGCTCAATTTTTCCTATAAATAGAAGCCTTCCCTTGTTGAAAAAAATATAGTGTCTTATGCATTGTTACTCTACTCTACCTAAGCCAAGAACTGTGAATTCTTTAATAATTCACTAGTTTTTGACACTTCCCTCTTTCTTCAATCACCAATGGTGGCTCCATCAACATACTAATCCAATTGATTGGTTGGGGGCCTCTACCGTGAATAAAGAATCAAGCAAATTGTAAGGTAAGTATAGTGAATTTTGATCTTTTCTATAATTTCTCAATGATTCTCTCTTCTCAACCCCTCTCAAGCTTGAGAAGCTTAATTGATATGGTTTTTGAAATGCTATTCAAGTTAATTAATTAATGATAGTAAAGAATTACATAAGATTCTATTTATATTTAATGATAGTAAAGAATTACATAAGATTCTATTTATATTTAATTCTAATGGTTTTTCTCTCTCTCACTTAAGAAATGGTCATACTCATGACCCTTTTCAATCCAAATGAAGCTTTTCATAAGGCTTTTCCTTAATCCAAGATTAAGCTATGCTTGAGGCCAAATTAATGGCTTTTTTCTATGCTTTTAGTTTATATATATCGATGATTCAATCCATTATGGATTGATGATCCAATTAGAGACCATTCTAATTATTTCCTTAATGATAAGCCTTATCCCTTAGAAAAAATTGAGATTTATCAGTCATAGTAGTGGAGCTATGGCAAAATTTTTATAGAAATTACGCATAAAATAATTTCATTCAAAGCATAAAAAGAGGACTTCCTACCATATTCTAGGAACTATCATCCTAGATTAATTAAAAGAATATTATTATGCATGGAGATATGGATGTTTGCATGTAGATGTAGAGGTATACATGTGAGTATGAATGTGGAGGTGGATGTATGCATGGAGATGTGGATGTATGTAGAAATAGATGTGTAGATGAGGATGTAAATCTCCGGAGATGTGGATGGATGTATGTAGATGTAGATGTAGATGTATAGATGTAGATGTGAATGGATGTATGTAGATGTAGATGTATAGATGTAGATGTGAATGGAGATGTGGATGCATACATATAGATGTAGATGCATACATATAGATGTGGATGCATACATATAGATGTAGATGTGGATGTGGAGGTGGATGGATGCATGTAGATGTAGATGTATAGATGTAGATGTGAATGGAGATGTGGATGTATACATGTAGATGTAGATGTATAGATGTAGATGTGGATGTGGAGGTGGATGGATGTATGTAGATGTAGATGTATAGATGTAGATGGGAATGGAGATATGGATGTATACATGTAGATGTAGATGTATAGATGTAGATGTGGATGTGGAGGTGGATGGATGTATGTAGATGTAGATGTATAGATGTAGATGGGAATGGAGATATGGATGTATGCATGTAGATATAGATGTATAGATGTATAGATGTAGAGATGTATAGATGTATAGATGTAGATGTGAATGGAGATGTGGATGTATACATGGAGATGTAGATGTGAATGGAGATGTGGATGTATACATGTAGACGTAGATTTATAGATGTAGATGTGGATGTGGAGGTGGATGGATGCATGTAGATGTAGATGTATAGATGTAGATGTGGATGGATACATGTAGATGTAGATGTATAGATGTAGATGGGGATGGAGATATGGGTGTATGCATGTAGATGTAGATGTATAGATGTAGATGTGGAGGTGGAGGTGGATGGATGCATGTAGATGTAGATGTATAGATGTAGATGTATAGATGTAGATGTGAATGGAGATGTGGATGTATGCATGTAGATGTAAGTGTATAGATGTAGATGTGGATGTAGAGGTGGATGTATGCATGTAGATGTAGATGTATAGATGTGGATGTGAATGTGGAGGTGGATGTATGCATATAGATGTAGATGTATGAAGGTGAATGTAAATGTGGATGTGGATGTATGCATAGAGATGTAGATGTATGCATGTAGATGTGAATGTACGCATATAGATGTGGATGTATGGATGTGAATATACGATATGTGATGTGAAGGAATCTGAAGTGATGAGATGGAAATGATGTGATGGGATGAGTATACATATAAATGGAATATGGAATAAGTAATGTAGATTGATGAGGGATAATGTGAAAAAATGAAAGTTAAAATAGAAATTGTATTGTAAACTGTTTGTAAATGATGTTTGTAAATGATTGTCTTATGTCAAGAATGCTGGGGGGAGCATTTTGACCGTCTTGTGATTAAGGTCTTGATGGTAAAGTTGCAACTGCTGACAGGGAGTCAATGAAGGACGTCTCGCGTAGCAAGGTCGGCCGAGGTCTTGACCAGCCTCGGTGCGATTAAAATGGTGAGCTTCCGGTAAGGTGGATGAGGGGCCAAGGAAGCGGCCTATGAGTGAAGCACTAGGTCACCTGCGAAGGATCCTAGAGGGTACTGACCATACGGTGCTCGGGCTCTAGGTCGCCTAGGATACCCACGCGTGCATCGAGGAAGATATTGGAATAAGAGTAGGAGTTGTTTTCTGAAATCGGGCATGGATCTGGTTGATTGACCTTGCTGGTCTTCAATGGATGAGTCCATGGCTCTTTATATGGATCTGTTGGTTGATCTTGCTGATCTTCAATGAGAGTCCATCTTGATAAGTGATTATATTGCCGAGTATCATGGGCTAGGAACTATCGAAACGGCTCCTGAGCGTTCTAGTTGCCAATGATGCCATAGATACTCTGATGAAGGGATGATGGAAAAATTAAGCATCAACTGGATAAATTGGAAGATGGTGATCAGTGATACTATGGTTTTATTAAAGGATTGTTTTAAACTTGTTGAATCTGTGAAAAGGCAATTTCATATTGGGTGTATGAGTGGTGTGACTAGTTTTATTTTGCATGAACATCCGGCTAGGGGGCCTTGGAACTCTTTTCCTTGGTACCCGGGACAAAACCTAACCAAATTCTTAATTGGATCCCATCACTATAGTGGTTGGGTGGTTGGCTAACCCATGGGACTGGATGAGGTTAGGCTGGACTGATGGATCCGTAAATCGAGACTCAAACTTTTGTTTTTACGATAGATAAAATAAATCCCGGACAGTAACTGTTCTATGGATAGGAATCAAGGGCTGTGCCTCTTGAATGGGAAAAAAAGTGTTGATCCCAATGATCCAAGTGCAAGTTTCTTCCTTGATCTGACCAAGTATCTTATAGATGCAATTGGATCAGCTCAATCAGAAATGATCTTGACTACGTTAGAGTAAAAAGTTATCCTGGTGGAATCACCCGTGCTTTCCGGACAAGGGAAGTTTTTCCGGGTTCGGTTTTGGAAAAACCAACGGATTAGTCTTTTGTCCGGATATCCGTGGTGGGCGAGGCCCCGAATGTGGGACCCCTATCCCATGTGAGAAGTGCTACTTCCGCTGCCAGTATCCTGAATCCGTTGCTCGGTGGGAACAGGGATCTTACAGTTGGTATCAGAGCATTTGGTTAATAAAGATCAACTGAGAAGACAAATATATCAAAAATTTATCAAGAAACACAAAAAGGTTATAATTGTGTGAGATAATTCATACAATTTGATATTCAAACTAAAATTCGTAATTTGGTAATTGGGTCTTCAGATGGAAGTGCCGCAATTATATAGAATCCCTGACTTGCTTGAGGCCTAGACATGATAGTATTTACCTTATAATTTCAAGGACCGTGATTACCCGTATATACCGAGAGTATACTGCAGCTCTTTACTGACAGTATATACGAGTAAATCTAAGACTTGAAATTATAAGCGTTAATGCTATCCAGATGATGATTTTGAATGTGATTGATATGATTTTTAATTCTGTTTGAGAATTGATGAATCGATTTGGATTCTGATTGAAAATGCTGATTGAAAAATGTTGATTTTTAAAAATTAGTTGAAATATAATGAAACCACAATGAGGGGGAATGGGACGAGTCCCTGTGATGATATTCATAACTAGAATGATGATAACGAATTCAGCAAATCACTATGAGATTAGTGGGTTGTGCTGTCAGATTGCTACTGTTAATACTTGACCGGTAGATCAAGTTAAGGGATGTCAAATTGAGAACTTGCTTGACTGAAATTTCTATGGAGGAATGTTCCGAAGGAAACTTTTCGGTCTAATGGACCATTATCATGTTAAAGATATGAATGATATGATCTGAATGAATTGTTATTTAATGATGAGTTCTATATAAGGGATATTTATCCCAGTGTTCTGTTGGGTTGACCAGAATATAAGGAACCCCAGAATAAAATTGGACCATTATCATGTTAAAGATATGAATGATATGATCTGAATGAATTGTTATTTAATGATGAGTTCTATACAAGGGATATTTATCCCAGTGTTCTGTTTGGTTGACCAGAATATAAGGAACCCCAGAATAAAATTGGATCTTAAGAAAAAGAGCTGTCCTCTACCTTGAGAGATGAGGACATCTCGCACTTTTTAAGTGGGGTAGAATGTAAGATTCCTCCCCAACCTTCGAGGTATACTGTCCAGAGTAAGAATCTTCCTTTCTGATCTTATAATTATTCCCTCTCTAAAATAAAAGAAAGTTTCTGTTTAAAAAAGGAAGACCCTTTCCCTAGAATACTTCTCAGGAGTCCCACCTGTTTTAAAGATTTAGAACAATGAGTTCAGAAGTGAGAATCGGTGTTTTGGATACCAAGGTTTTGGTTTTCATTCGAGTACGGCCCAAAAGAAGTTCTTTATCTCTTGGGGAGTATAAGAAGTTATCCCCCAGATATTGTGACCCTTATATCTGAATTCAATGAAAGTAGGTGACTTAGCCTACAAACTTCTTTTATCTCCTCATCTCAAAATTCTTAATGCCTTCTATAGAAAAATGTGTCAAACACAAATCATGGAAAGACGGTAAAACTTCAGTGGCAAGTTACCATTGGCTTCTAGGTTACGCTAGCTCCTTCCTTTATATAAGTCGTAACTTTTACTTGTCACTCATAGTAATCTTACTCCCATCAATCTCCTTTCTTTCTTAATCTCCTTCATGGCTTGGCAACAGGAATTAGTTTTATCCCTGATGATTTCTCACCTTCAAGACCCAAGAGTGTCTGTGAAGAAAGACTTTATAGAACAGTATGAGCGCTCACTTTTTCCTCACCTAGGAACTTCTGTAGCTCAGACCAAATGGCAGACCTATCAAAACATAACCAGGGTAACACCCTGGGGTCAGCAGCACTTTCGTAACAATGTCCGCTTGGCCATG
The DNA here is from genome assembly GCF_041138505.1 of Cibotium barometz. Taxonomy (NCBI): domain Eukaryota; kingdom Viridiplantae; phylum Streptophyta; class Polypodiopsida; order Cyatheales; family Cibotiaceae; genus Cibotium; species Cibotium barometz. The sequence goes on along the minus strand of NC_141095.1, from coordinate 12,907,105 downwards.
GTTATTGAAGCTTTGGGTTTGGGTCCCCGATACTACTGCGTCATGAGATCAAGGCATCTTGGGTTTTCTGAGCGGGTCTTCTTACTGGCGTGTTTTCTTCCTCATGAGAAGATATGCCTTTATCCCGTTTTTGGCTTGCCTCTCACAGAGGTCCTTTTTGTGAATGGCAAGGGAGGGATTGTTAAGGGAGACGCACTTGTGAATGGCAAGGGAGGGATTGTGAAGGGTAAGGGAGGTGACGAGATTAGGTAGCTTGCACCATAGCTCCTTCACTACAATAGTAAACTCAAGAATCAGAAAGCACCTATACGCGTTGTCGTGACGTGGGCGGTGTCGCTGGGAAAGTGCGGGGCTTCTTGCTGTGAGAGTAGTTTTTAAATCCCAGCAAAGAATCAAAAACACATAACACTTCAAGAGACACCACCAGCAGCAGAAGCTGGAACCATCTTAGATT